>NC_134531.1:39359015-39662045 GCF_050624435.1 Tenrec ecaudatus | reverse complement strand
AGCGAAAAGCCTCTTTGGAGCTAGCTATTAATGTCGTTTTTCCCTAAGACAAAGTGGCATGAAATGAACTTTTGGAGAGTGGAGGATATCTGTCCTTCTTTTTCTTTCTTTCCTTATAAAATTTTTTTTTACATTGCTGCTAGGTGCTGTTGAGTCCTTTCTGATGAATAGTGACCGTGCATGCCAGAATGAAACCCTGCCCAGTAGGGCACCATCCTCACAGTGGCTGTTTACGTTTGAGCCCATTGTTGCCGCTTCTGTGTCTAATTTACATAGCCTGGAGCTTCCACTTTTTCCCTCCCTCTCTACTTTACCAAGTTGATGCCCTTCTCCAGGGATGGGTCTCTCCTGATAACCTGTCCAAAGGACATAAGACAAAGTGTTGCCATCCTTGCTTCTAGGGAGCAGTTTGGGCAGTGTCTCATTCTGTTGTCCACAGGGTAAAGATGTACCTGTCTCCTACCTTTTGGACATGTTACCTGGTCTATCTTGACTAGGACATCATGCTTCATAAAGAGGGTCAATGAAAATGAAGATGGTCCAGGGCAAGATGGATTCACAGGGGCTGCACCAGTGGGCTCAACCATCACCATGGTGCGGATGAGCAAGATGGAGCAGCGTTTCATTCTTTGGTACTCATAGGGATTGGCTCTAGGCAGCTAACAAAACAAATATAAAGGGGGACAAAAACCTAAGGCACGCTGTTGAGGTAATTAGTAAGATTTATAGGTTCCAGCATGTCGTTGATTAAACAGCTTTGTGTTTATCAACTCTGTTTCCTGTTTTCCTCACTTTTTAGTGCTGTCTAGTCGGTTGAGGCTCATGTCACCCTTTATGTCTGGTGAACTGAAACACCACTCCTTCTTGTTACATAGTCACAGTCGTTGGTACACTTGAGGCCACTGTGTGACTATTGTATATTTTGTGTTTTGGGGGGTGCCTTCCAGCCAAGGGCCTCATCTTTCAGCACTACATCAAGCAGTGCTCTGTTGTGATCCCTGTGTTTTCGTTGGCTAATTTTCAGAAGCAAATGACCATACCTTTCTTCCTCCACTTTATCCGGTCTGTTGAGACCTGTCCATCACGGGTGACCCTGCTCGTATTTGAACTCGTGCTGGCATAGCTTCCAGCGTCACGGCAACATGCAAGCCACCACAGCAGAGCCAAGTGACAAAGGAGCGGTGGGTTTTCTCACTAGCTCTTTCAATCGTGTTTCCAAAGTAGCAGTGAAAATTAGGCTGTTTTCAGGTCTCATTAACTCAGTTCCAACTCAACGCACCCTCCGTACAGTGGAGGACTCCACTTCGACACCAGCCTCATGATAGTTTTTGTGCCCATAATAAGTTTTTGCCCAATAATAATTTTTTGCACAGTTATTGCCACAACTGTGTCAATCCATTTTGTTGAAGATCTTTCTCTTTATGCTAACTCTTGACTCTGCCAAGCATGGCAACTCTCTCTCCTGATTACATGCCCAAAGCATGTGAAATGAAGTCTCACCTTCCTTGTTTCTAAGGAGCATTCTGGTTGGACTTTTTCTGACTGGTGATATTGAACGCCTTTTTAGTCTCTTTCCACAGATTTAGTAGAATTTCTTCCTGTGTGTTACATTTGGTGAGGTCCATGTGTATAGTAGCTATTTATGTTGTTGAAAAAAGTATTTTCAACAAAGTCATTTTTGAAAAGTTCAATCATGCCATCTCTGGCTTTGTTATTCTTAGTAAGTCTATATTTCCCTACTGCTGATCCTTCTTCCGTGTTTCCAATACACTTTCAAATCACCATTCCTTGTCAATGCATTCGATTGCATGTTTGATCAATTTCTGACTTGAGTTAGTAGAAATCTTTAATCTCTTCGCCTGTGGCACTTGAGGTTGATGTGTGAATATGTATGATCGTCACATTAGCTGGTCTTCCTGGTAGATGCATGGATAGTGTCCGTAAACCAGTGTCATGCTTAGCATAGGTTCTGAAATGCACTTCTGGACAATGAATGTCATGCCACTTCTCTGTAATTTCCCATTTCTGGTGACCGCACGATTCAAAACTGCCAATACCAGTCACATTTCAGCTCACTGATGCCTAAGATATCGATCTTTACGCATTCCATATCATTTTTGACAATTTTCAATTTTCCTAGATTTATACTGTATACATTCCACATTCTGATTATGAATGGATGCTTGCAGATGTTTCTGCTCATTTTGAGACATGTCACATATTCAAATGAAGGTCTTAAAAGCTTTGCTCCGACCACATCAGTAAGGTCAATTCTACTTTGAGAAGACGAGTCTCCACTGGTCCTTTTGAGGGCTTTTCAACTTGATGGGCTTATCTGCTGGCATTAAATTAGACAGAGTTTTCAGTGGACACCCCCCCCCGCAGAAATAGATCACCATATCCTAATTCCCAGTCTGTCTTAGTCCGGAAGCTATGATGAAATTTTCCTACCATGTGTGGCCCTGATCACATCTAAAATGCCAATGTCAGAGCTTCCAGCATCAAAGCAACATGTAGGCCACCACAGACTGTCAAATGAGTGGTGTGAGGAAGATGAACACTAAATAATACTCCAAAACACAGCGCGAAAAAAAGTAATGATATTTACCTTACTCTCTTGGAGTGTGTAACTCTTCATTCTTACTTAAATTTAATCTTTAGAAGTTGAAAGTTTGGAGAACATCTATTTTATTTTGTCATTTGAAAACATGGGACAGTGGAGTTCTATTTTCTTTAAACCCTACCAGAAATCTACATTGCAAAAGACAGTAAAAACTGCCATGTTTACATGCAACCTTTGTATAAATGTTTATATATTTCAACTGGATAGAAGTCAAATTTGAATCTTTATTCAGAAGTCTCCCTTGAAGTTCCTGCTCCAATCTACTTATAAGCACTAGGAATTCTGGACTCAGTTCTTTAGAGTTCACTGAAGGTTTGACCTGGTTCAAGAACTGCTTGGCTGACCAGTCTGATTGCTCTGTTTCAGCTGATTCTTTGAATAGGAAGACTGGAGAGGAATCAATGCATGTGCATGATGGTGCTGGCGGAAACTATTGAGGGCATTGTGGGCTTCCAGAAGAACAAACAGATCTTTCTCGGCAGCAGTACAGCCAGAATGGTCCGTAGAGGGAAGGATGACGAGACTTCATCTCAGAGGTTTTTCATATGCTGTCAGGAGAGACCAGCCCCTGGGAAAGGCCATCGTGCGTGTAGCGTAGAGGTACGGTGAGAAAGAGGAAGGCCCTTGACAAGCTAGACTGACACAGTGCTTCCAACAATGGGCTCAAACACAACAATTGTGAGGCTGGGACCTGACTGGATAGCACCTAACCACACCAGCAGCGGATTGTTTGTTTTCTCTTTGGGTAAAACTCATTTAAAAGCAAAGGCTACTGGAGCCTACCAAGCATGTCCATGCTGACTCAGTTGAAACTTCCTTGGAAAGGAAAACAAGAGACACAGAACTGGGGTTTTGAGAGTTGAGATAGGGCAGGAAAGAAGACGGTTCCTGGTAGAAAGGCCGAAGGACGGGGTAGAGCTCCATACAGGCCTGCACCCTGAACTGAGTTGAAATTAGCAAAGTCGTAGAGCTCGCCTAAGGCACTCTCACGCGAGTAGCAGAGCCTGTGCAAACTGCATTGTGCTCTCCGCCTTTCATGACGGGCCACAAGGATCCTCAAAACAGTGCAGCCGGCATCTGGGGTACGTCACCCTTCGCCCGTGGACACCAGTTGGTTCAGTGGGTTATCCACGTGGCATTGGCTTGCCCTTGCGCATGGGAAGAAGCTCGTGGTTGTGGTGCTATCGAGGGCCGTCCCTTTTTGGGGGTGCATTTCCAGTGCAGGGTCTCCTGCAGATTTTCATTTTCCAAGCTTTATGGTGAGTCCAGTGCCTGGATTAACTTCCCATTGTCTGCACGTGGGAAGTGATTACTGCCGAGGCTGGTTAACACCACTCATTGCGCCCGGCTGCTCCCCAACTGCCTTTTACATGAACGGCTATTCTCCTCAAATGAAGGGCTTTTTAGCCTTTAATTTTCTCCCAAATAAGTATTGCCAATGACCAGCACTGCGGATTGGCCAATGGATAAAGAAAGGGGTTCATGTATCTACTGTAACCCCTTTAAAAAGACTAGCTATGTTCAGGTATCTCTTCTGCAGCAAGGACGACTCTCTAGCTCTGTTTCCATCTCTTTTCACCTCAGAATTGTGGTATGTGTGAGCAGTCCTAACGATACACAGAACCCCCCTGTTTTAATCGTCAGCACCAGCCTCTTCTCTCGCTGACGTTAGTTCACCACTTCTGTAGCACTTTCCCATCCACATTATGTCAGGCAGGTGTGCTGGACTGTCAAGTTTCACCCAACCCCATTTTGGTTTCCCCCTGAACACCTAGCTAGATGATATTTCTCAGGTTCCACTGTGCTTAGGTGGAGCCCACGTGACTGAATGATGGCCCCTGAAACACAAGCCGTGCCTGGTCCCTATGAGAGCCAGAGGCACGCTCTTGTCTAGCGGAGCCACTACCTGGCAAGTAACTGCCAGGACCTCATTCCATCCCTTCTGGAACAATGAAAGGAAGGAGCACTGATCCACTGAGATCTTGGGGGCTGCTTGTGTTGTCAGTTAGCGTGTGCTGAGTAATACAGTTTGTTTGGCATCATCTCTTTCAATGTCTAAAAATGTGGGCACGGAGCAGCTGGTTCTTGCTTCGTCACGAGGGTGAGTAGGGATAACTGAGAATTTCCCACTGTTTACACTGTGTGCGGCTTTATGCAGACGCTACACAATCCTCACAATAAACCTACGAGGAAGCTTCTAGTGCCCCATTTTACAGATGAGCAAATGAAATTTGGTGAAAGAGAATGCAGGGGGTGTTGCTATTCTTACCAAGTCTTCCCAGCTCTTTCCAGTTTGTGTGACATTATTGGGAGGCAAGGCTCAGCCTCTCATTAAAAAACTAGGTGCCCTGAATTGGATGCTGACTCATGGCAACTTCGTGTGTGTCAGAGTAGAACTCTTGACCATCAATTTTTCAAAATAGATCACTAAATTTTTTTGAGGATATGCTTTGGGGTAGACTGGTTAGCAGCCCGGCATGTTAACCAGTTGTACCACCCCAGGTTTCCTAGTGTGTGAAGCAATGGGTGTATCAATGCTGTTATTGTTAGTTACCATCAAGTCTCATGCTGACTCATGGCTATCACATGTGGAACAAGGTAGAACTGGTCTGTAGGTTTTCTTAGCTGAATTAGAGGCCGATCATTAGACTATTCCTTCTGCAGTCCTTCTGGGTGGAGTCCAATCTTAACCTTGAGGTTACAGTCCAACACAAACTTGTAATGCCACCCGGAGAACTTCAGTGTCTGAATAAAATCCCAGTTCAAGCTCATTGCCTTCGAGTGAACGCTGATTCATAGCAACCCCCTTTGTAGGTTTCTGAGACTGTAACTGTCTGTGGAAGTCGAATGCCCACTCTTTCTCCCGCAGAGCTGTTGGGGGTTTCGAACGATCATCCATGCGAATCTCAGCCCAACGCGTAAGCATTACACCGTAGGTACATGTAAATATGAGAGACTTAAAAAAAAAGCTTGAAAAATGAATGGAAAATTTCCTTAAGTTTTCTGAAGGCCCTTTCCTTGTAAATATTTATGAATGGTGATCAAGGTGTGAAAGGAAAAAAACAGGACTTTTGTTCTTAATAAAAATTATTGTGAATTAGGCGAAAGTTTACAGAGCAGATCATCAGTTTGCTATTCAATAATTCCTGCCCCGCTTGTGTCAAATGACCGAGGGCAATACCCACATTCCCGTCTCACACCCACTCTCCCTATTTGCTTTCTTCCTTCTTTCTTTAGCTTCTGAACCTTGTCCTTGGGCAAATATTTATCTTTGTATTTTAAACATCGATTGGTTATTCTGCCACAGGGCTGAGTTCAGTTCCAGACCTGACTGGGAAGGGCTACAGTCATGAGGGGTCCCACCTGTCTCTATCTGACCAGTAAGCCTGGTGTCGTTTATAATTTTGAATTTTGTTCCACATTTTCACCCACTATATCCAAGACCTTCTAATTAGATCCTTTTGAGAACAGCTGGTAGTGGTAGCTGGGCACCATCTAGTTTTCTGGTCGCGGAGTTCTGAAGATTTATGTCAGGGTGCTCCAGTAGTCTATTGGATTAATTTTTCCATATGTCTTTCAATTTTTATCACTTTTCTCTCTTCTGGACATAGGCCAATGGCTGCACCTTAGATAGTTGCTCATGGACATGTAAGATCTCAGCCATGAGTCACCCAAGCAGGCCGAGGATAGGCATAGTTTTGAGGTTAGGGATAGCAGTTTGGAAGAAGTGGTATGTTCTAAAGGGGGAATCATTTGTTCTCCTCCAGAATGACATCATGTGTTCCCTCCAGATGACTCCCTAGTAAGAAACAACAACAGACTATCTTCCCCTAGTGCGTACATGAAGCTTTAAGCATATTTGGGCTCATAGCCACTGTGTTAAGTTGAGTTCACTAGAGAAACAAATCCAGTGACGCTCATACACATGTGTGAGAGAGCTTTATATCAAGAAGTAATTATACATCAAGCAAAAATACCAGCCCAGTTCAGATCAAGTCCATCAGTCTGATACTAGTCCATAAGTCCCTCTTCAGATTCACAGAGCCACATGCAATGATGCAGAATGCAGGGAGGTCACAGGCTGGTGGGTGCAAAGTTGTATGGATCCAATGGCCTTGGCCACATCACAGGGCTCTAGCAGGTTCCAGAGTGGCTTGCCAGCAGGAAGGTGAAGGCAGAGAGAGGGGGTGGGGGTAGGTTCCCAGGGCCCTCCTTATTGAGAAGGCAACACCCATGAGGAGTCACCATCAAGCTGTGACCTGGTTGACAGGCTAAACTCCACCCCTACACTTTTATATATCTTAAAGTTGACATGATAAGATGTTCAAAGTACAGGTGATAAAGTCTTACCATCCTCCTTTTCAATGAACATATTGACTGTACTTTGTCCAAGCCAGAACAAAGGAGGATTATGAGAACTGAGATACTGGGTCTTGAAGAAACTTGTTATTATTGCTGTTGGTTGCTATTGGTTGGCTCATATTCATAAGAACTCTAGGTACAACAGAATGAAATATTGTCTGGTCTTGTACCATCTTCAAAATCATTGGCAGGTTTCAATCATTTTGGGATTGACTGCTTTCCAACCAAGAGAGCATATCTTCCAGCATTATGTAAGAACAATTTTCTGTTGTGATTCATAGGTTTATGTTTGTCTATAACATTCTATTTTGGGAGAAGATCTTTAGGGTTTCATTGATCCACAGGGCTTTTATTGATATCAGGATTGGAAGAAACCTTGCCAACAACCTTTCCATTTGCAGATGACATATCCTTGCTTGCTGACAGTGAAGAGGACTTAAACACTTGCTGATGAAGGTCAAGGTCTGCAGCCTTCAGTATGGATTGTAACTCAATGTAAACAAAACAAAAATCTTAGCGACTAGACCAATAAGTAATAAGATAAATGGAAAAAAGATTGAGATTTTTAAGGATTCCATCTTGCTTGGATTGGCAATTGATGCTCATGGAAACAGATGTCAAGAAATCAAGCCAAATATTGCACTGGGAAACTGTGTTGTGTAAGATTTCTTTGGAGTGTTGGAGATCAAGGCTGTTACTTTGAGGACAAAGGTGTGCCTGACCCAAGCCATTGTATTCTTGTTTACCTCATAAGCATGTGAAAGTTGAACCTTGACTAAGGAAGACTGAAGAAGAATCAATGCATTGAAATTATGGTGCTGTCAGTTCACAATTGCAAGAAGTTGGAAACAGCCCGAATTCCCATCAGTAGGATGGATGTTTTTTTGCTATATACATGCAATGGAACGGATGAAACCATGAAACACCTCACGACATGTAAAGCATTATGCTGAGTGAAGTTCGTCAGGCACAGACAGACACATGCTGTATGAGCCACTCCTGTGAAGATATACATCAAGAAGAGGGAACACCCATGCTTTCAGGTCATATAAAATGCTAACCAAGGTTGCCAAGCACCACAGCAGAGAACTGACTAGTGCCTAGAAACCAGACACCATCCTCTTACGTATATTTTGAAAACCACTCTGAGCGAGGAGTCTTCAGGTAGGATCAGAATTTCAAGAGTGGTGGAAAGGAAGATACTAATTTAGTGGCTGCCATGCAAAACTGGGCTGAGGTCACCCCCAAACAGCAGCCATTCCTGCCAGCGTGATAAGCGACACTGATGGGAAAATCAGGTCAGGAGGAAAAGGGGAGTACATACGTCTTAGAGAAGACAAGGGCATTACTCTTGGTAGAAAAAGGGGGAGGACCAACTTCCTAGTGGGGGAAGGGGAATGACTGACAATACTGTTTTTTTCTCTCACACCTAAACCTAATTTTATTGTCATTGCATTACATCTTTAGACTTAGTTATGATGAGTGAACATTTTTATCTCCTTGATAGATTAACTTCCAAGATGGTATGCTATTTAATTCAACCTTTTGGAGTATTCCTTTTTTGTGTGCTTATTTTATTATTTATTTTATTTAAACATTTTATTAGGGGCTCATACAACTCTTATCACAATCCATACATACATCAATTGTGTAAAGCACATCTGTACATTTTTTGCCTTCATCACTTTCAAAGCATTTGCTCTCCACCTAAGCCCTTTGCATCAGGTCCTCTTTTTTTCCACTCCCTCCCCGCTCCCCCTTGATATTTTATAAATTATTATTTTGTCATATCTTGCCCTGTCCGATGTCTCCCTTCACCCACTTTTCTGTTGTCTGTCCCTCAGGGAGGAGGTCACATGTAGATCCTTGTAATCGGTTCCCTCTTTCCAACCCACTCACCCTCTACCCTCCCAGTATCACCACTCACACCCCTAGTCCTGGAGGTATCATCCGCCCTGGATTCCCTGTGCCTCCAGCTCCCATATGCACCAGTGCACATCCTCTACTCTATCCAGACTTGCAAAGTAGAATTTGGATCATGATAGTTGGGGGCGGGGGGGGGGGGGAGGAAGCATTTAGGAACTGGAGGAAAGCTGTATTCTTCATCGGTTCTACATCACACACTGACTGACTCATCTCCTCCCCTAGACCCCTCTGCAAGGGGATCTCCACTGGCCAACAAATGGGCTTTGAGTCTCCACTCTGAACTTCCCCCTTCACTATGGTAAGATTTTTTTGTTCTGATGATCCCTTTGACACCTTGTGATCACACAGGCTGCTGTGCTTCTTCCATGTGGGCTTTGTTGCTTCTGAGCTAGATGACCACTTGTTTACCTTCAAGCCTTTAAGACTCCAGATGCTATCTCTTTTGATAGCCGGGGCACCATCAGCTTTCTTCGTCACATTTGTTTATTCACCCATGTGAACTGACAATACTTTTACGGACCCTAAAAGGAGAGAATTCCTGGTACTAGGCTTCTAATTGGTCCGAGTTTCTGTACACCTCCTGGTAACCAGGCCATGGAATACTAGGACATTGAACCCAGGATCTTCGAGGTGCACCACATATTGCAAAGGCCATACCAGAGCGCTATGATGTGGAAACCCCATGAGGTGAACTGGACTCTACTTCAGACACCCTGTAACCTGCGGGCTTATGGCCAGAATTGCTAGGAATGTGAGGAAGTCGAGGACAGCTGTACCAAAAGCACGATTCTGTCGGGAGGCACACTAACATTTGCTTTCGGCTTCAATGCCCTACTTTATGAAGATATGTGTGATTCTGGCATACCCGTGTCTGCCATCTTCCGTGGATATTATTGTAAGCTTTGCTTGACCACCAACTCCCATTATTAGTGTGAATAGTGACCAGTTGTGGAAGAACATAATCCTTGTAAATGAGTAATCCATGTAATCCAATTTGTAGTTAGCCTACACTTGTTTAACCTCCCTTTCTCAATTGTGTTTTAAATGCATTACCATGGGCTAAATCAGTAAAACTATAAACAAAAGGACCTCATGCTTCAGGAAGATGGTTGATAGGATTACTGCCATAAAATAACAAAGACGTCTCTAAGATGAACCAGAGGCAGATAGAAAAACCAGGATTTATGAATGGATGTTGGTCTTGTACTTAATTCTAGCTCCAATCTAAGAACTATTAGTTCTTTTTAAAAAAAATCATCTTATTGGGGGTTCACACAACTCTTATGACAATCCATACATACATCAATTGTGTAAAGCACATTTGTACATTCATTGCTCTCATCATTCTCAAAACATTTGCTCTCCACTTAAGCCCCTGGCACCAGGTCCTCATTTTTTCCCTCCCTCCCTGCTTCCCCCTCCCTCATGAACCCTTGATAATTTATAAATTATTATTTTGTCATATCTTGCCCTGTCCGACGTCTCCCTTCACCTACTTTTCTGTTGCCCGTCCCCCAGGGAGGAGGTCACATGTGGATCCTTGTAATTGGTTCCCCCTTTCCAGCCCACCCTCCCTCTATGCTCCCAGTATTGCCACTCACACCAGTGGTCCTGAAGGGATGATCTGCCCTGGATTCCCTGTGCCTCCAGCTCCTATCTGTACCAGTGTACATCCTCTGGTCTAGCCAGACTTGCAAGGGAGGATTCGGATCATGATAGTGGGGGAACTATTAGTTCTTATGACATGACTCTGCTTGATAAACACCCTCATGAAGAAAACACAGAAGCGATGGGTGCCCTAGCAAAGTGTGGTGAAGAAATTGGATGGTGCAGGGCATCAGAAAAAATACTGACTGGGGTCTTAAAGACTTGTTTTCAAATTAAGCCCACATGTAAGAAGCAAACCAACATCTGTGATTGAAGGAGTGGAAAAATATAATCAAAGTCCAAAGAGGGAATGGAATTAGAGTTTGAATTGTGAAATTCTGGTTTGCAGAAGACTATGGATGATAGTGGGAATCCAAAATACATTTTCAGGACCTTCACAGGCGATAAGCCTCCAGTGATTCCCCTCTGACCATAAGTGAGGGATAAGAATAACCTGGCTTTCAGACAGAATATTGGAGAGATTATTATAATAGAAGAAAAGGATAAATTTGACTTGAATGGTTAAAACCTAGTCATTTGATTTGCATTTGGATACACTTTGACCTTGATTTGTTTTAAAAAAAAATTATTTTATTGGGGCTCTTACAGCTCTTATCACAATCCATCCATTTATCCATTGTGTCAAGCACATTTGTACATAAGTTGCCATCATCTTCTCAAAACATTTTCAATCTACTTGAGCCCTTAGTATCAGCTCATCCCCACCCCCTCCCTCCCTTGAACTCTTGAGAATAGATAAATTATTCTTTTTTTCATGTCTTACACTGACCACTGTTTCCCTTCACCCACTTTTCAGCTATCTGTCACACTGGGACAGGGTTATATGTTGACTGTTGTGATCGGTTCCCCCTTTCTCCCCCCACTTTCCCCTTACCCTACTGGTATCACTACTCTCATTATTGGTCCTGAGGGTTCATATGTCCTGTATTCCCTGTGTTCTGAGCTCTTATCTGTACCAGTGTACATGCTCTGGTCTAGCAGACTATGTAAGGTAGAATTGGCGTCATGATGGTGGGGGTGGAGTGGGGGAGGAAAACATGAAAGAACTAGAGAAAAGTTGTATGTCTTGTTGGCGCTATACCGTACCCTGACTGGCTCATTTCTTCCTTGCGACCCTTCTGAGAGGGGATGTTAAATTGTCTACAGATGGGCTTTGGGTCTTCACTCTGCACTCCCCCTCATTCACATTGATAGGATTTTTGTTCTGAGTCTTTGATGACTGATACCTTATCCAATTGACACCCCAAGTTTGGTGTGCTTCTTCCATGTGGGCCTTGTTGCTTCTCAGGTAGATGGCCACTTATTAATTTTCAAACTTTTAAGATCCCAGATGCTATAGCTTTTGATAGTCGGGCACCATCAACTTTCTTTACCACATTTGCTATGCACCCATTTTGTCATCAGCGATCATGTTGGGAAGCTAAGCATCACAAATGCCAGGTAAAGTGTTCTTGAGTTGAGGGAGTACTTGAGTAGAGATCCAAAGTCCATCTGCTGCCTTAATAATTAACATATAAATATATGTACGTAGATCTATTTCCCTATTGTTATATTTATAAAGATATATTTATGTATGTATGTGCCTGTATTTAGACCTCTATAAATGTCTTTTGCCTCCTAGTTCTTTCCTCTATTTTCTTTTACTTTCCTCTTGTCTCACTATCATGTTCAGTCTTCATTTGGGTTTTGGTAATTCATCTTGGCTACATTGCCCTTGATCAAGCCCCACCAGGCATCCTACACCCTCCTCACCATAGACTTAAATCACTTGTTTTTCCCTTGTCCCTGGGTAATTGGCACTCCCTTTCCTTTTTCCTGTCTCTCCCTGTCTCGTGTCCTCCCTGGAACTGTCAGTCCTGTTGTGTTCTCCTCCAGATTGTTTATCTCACCTATCTTATCTAGATCGACATGCAGAGACACACAAACAAGACAAAGCAAAACAAAACAACAAAAGAAAACAAAAGTGAAACCAACAACAAAAAAAGAAAATCCTATAAATAGTTCCAGGTTGGTTTGTTGACCTTAGAAGTGTTTTCCAGTTGAGTCTGATGGGGTGCCACGGCCTGGCCCCACAGTCTAATGTTGGGTTCCTCAGGGCATTCGTTGCTCTGCTCACAGCACCAGTTCGCTGCACGCTCTTAGCGGTTCACCCAGTGTGGTGAGGTCAGATCGGGCACAATTCCTGCACGGTGCCTCCAGTGTTGTTCTTCGTAGCGCGATGGGTCAATGAGGGACATCACGTCTCGTGGTGGGGCCTGGCCCTATGGTCCTCTCTGCACATTGGCTGCTCTGAGCAGGAATATTGTCCTCGGGCTTGGTGGGCCAGGATGTACTCCACTAGCTCTCCTTCTTTCTTCGCCCCTCTCCCTCAGCTGTAGCTCAGTGCTGTCCTCTGACGAGCATTCTGCTGGTGTGTGAGTGTGTGTGTGGGGGTGGTGGTGGTGGTGCCCATGTAGTTGGGATTGGCCCAGCCCTGCAGACCTCTCTATTGGTTTGCTGTTTCTTGCCAGTAGGTTGCATTCAAGTCCTGTCACTCTGGATTGAAGTCTGGTCTCTCTTCCCCTCTCCTGTAGAGATATAAACAATACCCTCCCCTTGGGTGGGTTAGTGCCTTGTTCCCCAACTACCCGTCTTTTTTTCCCCATTTCTTTCCCCATCCTTTTTCGTCATATGTATCTCTGGATTGGGCCTCTTTCATAGTAACTGGGCCTCACCCCAGGAATGTGTATATAGTACTTTTTCCCCTTGGCTCCTTTTCCGTTTTTAAGCTTACCTCAGTAGACCCATGCTGTACTTGTCCTTTTTTGAGTTGGGCTGTCTTTTGAGGGTGCTAGGTGGTATCTTATAGTTGTTTTCATTTGGATTTTTCTCATAGTCAATAATCAGGAACATTTTCTTATATGTTTACTGGCCATTTGGATTTCTGCCCTTGTGAAACTTCTGTTCAGGTCCTTTGTCTACCTCCTCAGTGAGCAATTAGATTTTTTCTTATTGGAGCTACCAGAGTACTGTAGGTTTTAGTAATAAGGACTTTGTCTGATGTGTCATTGCTACAGGTGTTCTCCTGATCTGTGGACTATTTTATTACCCTTGGTGAATTCTTTTGATGTCCACAGGTGTTTTATCTTCAGTATATCCCGCTTGTCAATATATGCCTCCTCTGTGTTGGTGTCTTTCCCTATTTCTGATAACCTGTGTATTCCCTGTGCCACGGTTCCCAGGTTTGTCCCGATTCTCTCATTGATGGCCCTAATGGTTCGGGGTTTTACCGCAAGATCTGTGCTTTGCCTTGAGTTTATTCTTGTGCATGGAGTGAGGTAAGGGTCTGGCTTCACTTTTCTGCAGGTAGATAACCATTCCCCCCGCAGCAACACTTGTTGAAGAGGACATCTGCTTCCCATTTGATATTTTTTGGGTTCTTATCAAAGATCAGTTGTCTGTATGCTGATAATTTTATTTCTGGGTTTTCAGTTCTTTTCCATTGGTCTGAGTATTTATCACTACACCAGTATCCCACTGTTTTACCACTGTGGCTGTATAATAGGTGTTAAAGTCAGGTAAAGCAAGCCAACTTTGTCCTTCTTCTTGAGGAGGTTGCTGCTAATTCTGGGTGCTTACCTCTCCATATGAAGTTGGTAGTCAGTTTTCCAATTCTTTGAAGAAAGATGATGTTATTTGTATTGGGATAGTATTCAACTTATATACTGCCTTGGGCAGAACTGACATCTTTACCATATTGAGTCTTCTGATTCATGAGCAGGGGATGTTCTTCCATTTGTTGAGGTCACTATTGTTTTCTTGTAATAGTGTTCTGTAGTTTTCCTTGTGAAAATATTTTGGCTTTTTTAGTCAGGTATATCCCTAGATATTTCAATTTGAGAAAGGTACCCTTTTGAGAAGGGTACTACATTTTGATCCCCTCTTCCATGGTCTTGTCTGATGTGTATAGCAGGCTTGATTTGGTTTTTAATACTTTCCTTTTTTTTTTTCCCCTTCAGATTGGGGCTTATCTTTGCTGTGCTTTGTTATTGTTGGTAACATTCTTGACTGTGTTATTTATCTTTCTGTCTATGCTTTTAATATGAAACCCAGGTTGGGGGATTATATAGAGATAATAATTAGAATAAGGGTTCCTGGGGGATATGGCCAGGGAGATGGGGCGTCAATATAAAGGAGGACAAGAAAAAATAATTTTTTTGGAAAATGATTGTGGTAGTGATCCTATGACACTGTTTGATATGACAGAACTATTGAATGATATGATGTCTGGATTAGGTCCTAGTAAAATAATTTGGGGAAAAATAAGTTATTTTGCTCATGAAGAATATTGAAAGCACCACAGACTACCAAAAGTACAACCAAATCTGTTTTGGAAGAAGTATAACCAAAATGCTCATTGGAAAAGAGGATGGTGAGATTTCATCTCACGTACGCTGAAAACATCATTGGAAGAAACCATTCCCAGGAGAAGGATGTCATGCTTGGTAGAATGGAGAGACAGGGAAAAAGAAGACTATCTGGGAGATGAATTGGCACAGTGGTTGCGCCAATGGGTCCACACCTGACAACCACTGTGAGGATGGTGCTAGACCAGGCAGAATTTCTTGTGCCTAGGGTCACTATGAGTTGGAACTGACTTGCTGGCATCTAACAACAAACAATACTTTAAAAAAAAATCACCAGTCTTTTCCTCCTGGTCTGTCTGAAAGCTGAAACCTGGCCATGATAGCTACCCTACTGATATTTGAAATATTGATGGTATATCTTCCAGCAATTTACCAATACTTGTTATTAGGTGCCATCAATTCAGTTCCAACTCCATAGTGACCTCATACACAACAGAACAAAACACTGCCTGGCCTTGTGCTGTCCTCAAAATTGTTGTTATGTTTGAGTCCATTGTTGCAACTACTGTATCAAGGTGGCTTGTTGATGGGTCTTTCTCTTTTAAAGGCATGAGGGTGAACAAGCGACCATCTAGCAGGGAAGCAACAAAGCCCACATGGAAGAAGCACACCAGCCTGTGTGATCACGAGGTGTTGACAGGGTCAGGTATAGGGCATCAGAAGACCAAAACCAAATAATCATATCGATGTTATCAAGGTGGGTTGAAGTGGAGACCCAAAGCCCATCTGTAGACAACTGGCCAGCCCTTCACAGTAGGGTCACAAAGCAGGGATAAGTCAGCCAGGCTGAAGTATAGCACCAACAAAACCTACAACATTCCTCTAGCTCTTTAATGCTACCCCACAACCCCACTGTCATGACCCCAATTCTACCTTACAAACCTGGCTAGACCAGAGCATGTACACTGGTATAGATGAGAGCACTCTACACCCGGAATCTAGGAGAGATTATGCCCCGCCCCCGGAACAGTAATGGGAGTAGTAATTCCATGAAGGTAGGGGGAATGTAGGGGAAGAAGCGGGAGAAAGGCAGAGCCGATAGCAAGGATCAATGTATAACACCCCTGCCCCGGGGGATGAACTACAGGAATGTAGGCAAAGGGAGACAGTGGACAGTATAAGATATGAAAACAATAATAATTTAAAATTTATCAAGGGTTCAGGAGTTGGGGAGAGGGATAGGAAGGGAAAAAAGAGGAGCTGATACTAAGGGCTCAAGTAGAAAGGAAATGTTTTGAAAATGATGACAGCGGCATATGTACAAATATGCTTGAAACAATTAATGTGTGGATTGTTTTAAGAGCTGTCGGAGCCCTGAATAAAATGATTTATTTAAAAAAAATGGATCTTCTTTTTTGCTGTCCTTTCACTTTACCAACCGTGATGTTCTTTTCCAGGGACTTGTCTCTCCTAACAACATGTCCAAAGTATGTGAGACAAAGTTTAGCCACCTTTGCCTATAAGTAGCATTCTAGCTGTACTTCATCCAAGAGAGATGTTTGATCTTTTGACTGTCCACAGTACTTCCAATATTCTTCACCAGCAAAATAATTCAGTGTGTGGATTCTTCTTTGGTATTCCTTATTCAACAATGTCCAACTTTCACATTCATATGAGGCCATTGAAAATACCATGCTGTGGCAGTTACATAATCTCCCATCAACTTGAGAGAAGGAGTGGAGTCTAGCTTGTCAAACAGGAAGCAGGTCATAGCCAATGAGGCCTTTGTGTGGCCATGGCCTTCTCCAGAGGATTCTGGGAACTCCTGTCTTCCTCCCTGGATGTGGGACACACACTCTGCTTTGTCTTCCTGCTGACAAGACACATGGAGCTATGCTGATGGAGCCAGAGCCCCGGAGCTGGAAGAGCCACATGGAGACCCACGCCAGTGCCTGGATACTTTCACTGCCACTGGATCCACAAGACTTTCTACCCACTGGCCCGTGATCTTCATGCATTCAGTGTCATTGCATGTGTTGGTGAGTCTGAAGAGGAATTTATAGACTGATATGGGACATATGTGCTAATATCGGACTGAGGGGCTTGATCTGGACTGGGCTGGGATGTTTTCTTAATATACTAATTGCTCTTTTATATAAAGCTCTTTCTTATACCCATATGAGTGTATCTGGATTTCTTTATCTAGTTAACCCACATGAACAAACATGTCTTGAGTCAATCACATGTTAGTCCTCTTGCTTTTCAATGCTTTAAATGTCCTGCATTGCAGATTTACTCAGTGCAATGTGTTGTTGGATCTCTTGACTGCTGCTTCTATAAACATTGGTTGTGGATCCAAGCAAGACAAAATCCTTTCTCCATTTATCATGGTATTTCCTCCTGGTTTAGGTCTGAGGCTTTTTAAAAAAAAATAAGTTTTAATCCATACTGAAGGCTGCAGTCTGATCTTTCCCAGCAAGTGCTGCCAGTCTTCTTCACTATCAGCAAGCAAGCAAGGTGTGTCATCTGCATATTGCAGGTTGTTGATAAACCTTCCCCCAATCCTAACGCTGGGCTCTTTTCCATATAGTCTAGCTGCTGTGATTATTGGCTGAGCATACAGATTGATTAAATGTGGTGAGAGAATACAGTCATGATGCATACCTTCCTTGATTTTAAATCATGCAATATTCCCTTGTTATATTTGCACAACTGCCTCTTGTCCATGTATGGGTTCCACATGAGCACAACGAAGTGTTCTGGAATTTCCATTCTTCTCAAGGCTGTGCATAGTTTGTTACGGTCCATAGAGCTGAATGCCTTTGAATCATGCATAAATCACATAATAATCACAACACTTAAGTGACCCTACAATGACAAAGTGACAGATGGGCAGTGGCTTGAAACTAGGAAATGCATAAACCTGAGTATTGTTAGGTGCTATCAGTTTAGTTCCAACTCACGGCAACCAGATTGACAACAGGAGAAAACACTGCCTAGCCCTGCACCATCCTCACAATCTTGTCTAAGTTTGAGCTCATTGATGTAGCCATGGTGTAAATCCATCTCATTGACGTTCTTCTTATTCCCCTGACTTAGACCAAGTGGGATATTCTTTTTCTGTAAAGAACTGATCTTCTTATTAACATGTCCAAAGTACTTGAGACAAAGTCTCAACCTTCTGCCTTCTAAAAAACATTCTGTGTATAACTCCTCTAAGACGGATTACTTTATGAAACTTGAATGAGGTTTCTGATCGAGATGAAAATAGTGTGCACATGTAAATATATTTATATATGACGATGGGGAAATAGATCTATGTGCCTATATTTATAGGTTTAGTATTAAGGAAGCAGATGGACATTGAACCTCTACTCAACTACTCACTCAATGCAAGAACACTTTGTTCTATTAAACTGCCATTCTATGATGCTCACCTTCCCTACATGATCGCTGAAGACAAATGTGTACATAAGAAAATATGAAGAAAGCTGATGGTGTCCGGCTACCAAAAGATATAGTGTCTGGAGTCTTAAAGGCTTGAAGGCAAACAAGCGGCCATGTAGCTGAGAACCAACAGAGTCCACATGGAAGAAGCACACCAGCCTGTGTGATCACGAGGTGTCAGTAGGATCAGGTATCAGACATCAGAGAACAAAAAACCATATCATTGTGAAAGAGGGGGAGTCCGGAGTGGAGGTCCAAAGCCCATTGGTAGGCCACTGGACATCCCCTTACAGAAGGGTGTCAGGGAGGAGATGAGCCAGTCAGGGTGCAGTGTAGCAATAATTAAACATACAAGTTTCCTTGAGTTCTTTAATGTTCCTCCCTCCCCCCCACTATCATGGTCCCAATTCTACCTTACAAATCCGGCTAGACCAGAGGATGTACACTGGTTAGATAAGAGCTGGAAACAATAGTGAGATTAGCGATACCAGGAGAGTAAGGGGAAAGTAGGGAAGAAGGGAGAAATGATCACAATGATCTACATATAACTCCCTCCCTGGGGGGATAAACTACAGAAAAGTGGGTGAAGGGAGACATTGGACAGTGTAAGACATGAAAAAATAATAATTTATAAATTATCCAGGATTCGGGAGGGAGGGAGGGTGAGGGATGCAGAGGACAATAATGAGGAGCTAATACCATGGGCTCAAGTAGAAAGCAAATGTTTTGAGAATGATGACGGCAACATATGTACAAATGTGCTTGACACAATGAATGTATGTATGGATTGTGATAAGAGTTGTACAAACCCCCAGTAAAATGACTGTAAAAAATAGTTTGAGAAGAGGAACCTGTAACATGGTAAGATTTATCATGTGATGGTGATGCTTCGTAAACCCCGGCAACTGGAGTTCAAAACCCTAAATTGAGAAGTAAAATAAAAGAGGATTGTTTCATAAGGATAAGACCAATTTCATCATCTATTAAAATTCAAGCCAAGAATTGGCATCAGATTTTCCTAGCTTCTTGCCTTCCAGGTTAATGGGTATTGATCCCAAGGCCAATGAAAGCTATACTGCAGTTTAGAATGTCGGAAGGTCTGAGATGCTAAAGAAAGCCTGCTCTGTGAGGAGTAAATGCATTAGATGACCTGTCTGTTTTGTATTGGTTTCATGAGAAAGCTTATTTTACTGGTGCTTTCAACAGTGGACGTACTTTTTTCTTTTCAAATAGTTTTATTAGGGGCTCATACAACTCTTATCACAATCCATACATACATCAATTGTATAAAGCACACTTGTACATTCATTGCCCTCATCATTCTCAAAACATTTGCTCTCCACTTAAGCCCTTGGAATCAGGTCTTCATATTTTCCCTCCCTCACCGCTCCCCACTCCCTCCTAAGCCCGTGATAATGTATAAATTATTATTTTGTCATATCTTGCCCTGTCTGATGTCTCCCTTCACCCACTCTTCTGTTGTCCATCCCTCAGGGAGGAGGTCACATGTAGATACTTGTAATTGGTTCCCTCTTTCCAACCCACTCTCCCTCTATCCTCCCAGTACCGCCACTCACATCCCTGGTCTTGAAGGTACCATCCGCCCTGGATTCCCTGTGTTTCCAATTCCTATCTGTACCAGTGTACATCCTCTGGTTTAGCCAGACTTGCAAGGTAAAATTCGGATCATGACAGTGGTTGGGGGGGAGGGGAGCAGGGGGGAGGAAGCATTTAGGAACTAGAGGAAATATGTATTTTTCATCCATGCTACATTGCACCTTGACTGGCTGGTCTCCTCCCCTAGACTCTGTGAGGGGATCTCCAGTGGCCGACAAGTGGGCTTAGGGTCTCCACTCTGCACTTCCCTCTTCATTCACTATGGTAAGATTTTTTTGTTTTGATGATGCATTATACCTGATCCCTTCGACAGCTTGTAATCACATAGGCTGGTGTGTTCTTCCATGTGGGCTTTGTTGCTTCTGAGCTAGATGGCCGCTTGTTTACCTTCAAGCCTTTAAGACCCCAGATGCTATACCTTTTGATAGCCGGGGCACCGTCAGCTTTCTTCACCACATTTGCTTATGCACCCATTTGTCTTCAGTGATCATATCATGGAGGTATGCACCCAATTATATGATTTTTTGTTCTTTGATGCCTGGTAACTGATCCCTTCGGGACCACTCGATCACACAGGCTGGTGTGTTCTTCCATGTGGACTTTGTTGCTTCTGAGCTAGATGGCCGCTTGTTTATCTTCAAGTTTTTAAGACCCCAGATGCTATATCTTTTGATAACCGGGCACCATGAGCTTTCTTCCCCACATTTGCTTATTCGCCTGCTTTGTCTTTGGCGGTTGTGTCAGGAAGATGAGCATCATAGAATGCTAATTTAATAGAAGAAAGTATTCTTGCATTGAGGGAGTAGGAAGTACTTTTTTCTAGCAAGAAATGGAATTTCATTCGTCACATAAACGACAATTTTTTAACTTAAGACTTTGCCAATATGCTGGATAGGGCAGAGGTTGTACACTGGTGCATATGGGGGCTGGAGGCACAGGGAATCCAGGGTGGACGATACCTTCAGGACCAAGGGTGTGAGGGGCGATGCTGGGAGAGTGGAGGGTGAGTGGGTTGGAAATGGGGAACTGATTACAAGGATCCACATGTGACTTTCTCCCTGGGAGATGGACGGCAGAGAAGGGGTGGGGGGAGAAGGGAGACTCCGGATAGGGCAAGATATGACAAAATAACAATGTTTAAGTTACCAAGGGCACATGAGGGAGGGGGGAGTGGAGAGGGAGGGGAAAAAAAAGAGGACCTGATGCAAAGGGCTTAAGTGGAGAGCAAATGCTTTGAGAATGATTGGGGCAGGGAATGTGCGGATGTGCTTTATACAATTGATGTATGTATATGTATGGATTGTGATAAGAGTTGTATGAGCCCCTAATAAAATGTTAAAAAAAAGACTTTGCGAATATGTTTTCATAACTATCATAGATTGTGTTAGAACTTCCTCAAAACAGGTTACAGAGGGAAAGAGGAAAAGAGGGGCTTTCACACCCTCTGGGTTCTGACTTATTGTAAAAATGTCCGTTGTTATGAAGGAAAACATTTGTGGAAGTTTAGTAGCTGAGGCAACCACATACATTTCACAAAGCTGCCTGGCTTCCTTAACGATATGTCTCCATCTCTGGTCACACTCCACCACCGCAGCCGAGGTTTCAAAAGCTAATGTGGCCATGCATTTTCCAAGGTGTGATTCACTTTGGAAGTGTACCTGTTCGCTTTAGATTTTGAAAAACGATCAGTTATTGTGTAAGAGCTCTACTTCTGGATTTAAACACTTAAGGGAAAACCAACAAAAGGAAAAAGAAGATTTTTTCTTTTTCCTGACTTACATTTCACTTTGGATTTATTGTCTTTACCTAATTGTATTTTTTCCTCCTGAGGAGGAGGGAGGATACAATTACTACTTGTGATAGGTAGGATTATTGTGTCAACCTGGCCAATAAACACATGTGGGGTTCATAAGGTTTCAGTTTAATCGAAGGGCAAAGAGATAAATGGCTCGGCAAGACTCACATTTCTGTCTCTTGCTCTCTAATGATCAGACCAGTGTGTGGCTACTTTAGCTAGTTCTCTGCCTCAACTTGTGAGCTATACTACCTGTGGGACAGCCAAGCCATGGAAAGTGTTGCTATAGTTTGAGGTTCCTTCAAGGGCAGCTTCACAACACTGCTGGTATATATATATCACTTGAGCTGGGGAATGTCGGACCCTGCTATTTGGCTGACTGTTGATGACCTGCCCTGCTGTTGGCTGCCTGTAGCCAGATCACCTGTATTGCCCCACAGAAGACTCAGCTGTCTGCTTCCTTGACTTGCACCCAACAGCCCTCATGAATTGAAGGACTGCCAGAGTATTAACTGTCTCATGGAATGAGTTGAACTGCGTCATTTGTACTGTTCTATGGGCTAATTAGCTGATATTTCTTTTTTTATATCTATCTATCTATCTATCTATCTATCTATCTATCTATCTATCTATCTATCTATCTATCTATCTATGATATTAAATCATGAGTGTCCTGGTTTTGTTTCTCTAGACAACCCTGTCTAACACACTGCTTTAGATGTAGTGAAACATGGGCCCTGGAGCTTGGAGAACTTGGTTGCCGTCACTTCTTTCATGCCTCACAGTCACTTAACTCAAGGCATGGCACTGCAAGTGCCCCTTCGATGATGGTCCAACAGGCCCCGATGGTTGGAGAAAGCCCAAGTTTTTTGGACTAAGCGACAGACCAGTCAGCTTCTAACCTTGATCAATCACTGTCTTTCATTCTTGCAGCAGGTTGGTATTAGAAAAAGGATTTCAAAATACTAATTTTGTAAATTTAGTAAGTTCTAGCTTTTGAAGGACTTCTTTTCGTATTTTCAAAGGGTTAATCTTATATGAATTTGAGAAAAACATGCTTTTGGGAGATGGGGCAGTGGGGAATTATTTCACTTTTTGTGAAGGTTTTTTTTTAGATTAATTTTTTTCTTTCTAAAGTGGTGAGAAACATATACAACAAAACACTTGCCCTTGCAATTTCTACATTTACAGCTAATGATGTGGATCACATCTTTCACGTTGTACAGCCATAATTGCTATTCTTTTCCAAAATACTCCTCTGTCACTAAGATTAATTCAGTGAGGCAAATACTACCTTCCTCTTTCTCATCCTTTGTTAACCATGACTAATTTTTTCTCTTTATACATATGCTTATTTCATCCAAGTGAAATCTGAAGTATTTGTCCTTTTTAGACAGATTCATTTTTCTCACATAATATCTTTAAAATTCATCCATGTTAGGGTCCTCCTGCTTAGATGCCATTTGTGCAGGACAGTAGGGACGTGGGTACATTGCTCTTCAGATTTGCACAGAAGCGGCACTCCTGGGAAGTTAGACAAGGCACTGTTTGTCTGCGACTTTGCTGGACTGTGGTGGCTTGTGTGCTGCTATGAGGCTGGAAGCTATGCCACTGGCATTGAAAATACCAGCAGGGTCGCCCAAGGTGAGCAGGTTGCAGCTGCGCTTCCAGATTGAGAATTGACTCTGAAGACGGAAGGAGCTGTCAACTTCTGAGGAGTTTGCCACTGAAAACCCTATGTATAGCACTGAACTACGGACAACTGCTGAAACTACGTGCTGAAAACATAGTGACCAAAAGCAGAATATTGTCAGAGATAGTGCCAGACGCTTAGCCCCTCAGGTTGGAAGGCACCCAAGATATAGCTGAGGAAGAGCTTCCTGCTCAAAGTAGAGTCAACTCTAATGAGAGAGATGGACTAACACCTGCTGGAGTTTCTGGGCCTTCATTTGCTCATGGGGCCCGGCTCAACATGAGAAGAAACAGCTTTAAACATTAATTGATCTTTAGAACTTGGAATGTATGAAGTATGGATTTAGGGCAAATGTAAGTCATTAAAAATGAAATGGAATGCATAAGATATTTCTAGGCATTAGTGAGCTGAAATGGACTGGTCTTGGCCATTTTGAATCAGAAAAGCATGTGGTGTACTATGCCAGGAAAGACCCAATGAAGAGAAATGGAATTGTATTCATGGTCAAAAGGCATTTCAAGATCTGTCTTGTAGCACACTAGTGTCTATGATAGGATTACGTCTATCCACATCTATGGAAATCTAATTAATACAACTATTATTAACATTTATGCAATAAATACTAATGCTAGTGACATGGAAGTGGAAGGCCCAAATCCTCACAAACGGACCAATAGGTCGTGTCATGATGAATGGAGGAAAGGCTGGAGTTGTGGAGGAGTTCATCTTACTTGGATCCACCATCAATTCTCATGGAAGCAGCAGTCAAAAGGTGAAAGGATGCACTGCATTAGGTAAGTCTGCTGCATAAGACCTCTTGAAAGTATTGAAAAGCAAGGCTGTTACTTAAGGACCAAGGTGTGCCTGATCCAAGGCATGATATTTTCACATGTCCCATACGTACGTGAAAGGTGAACATTGAATAAGGAAGACTGCAGAAAAATCGATTTATTTGAACTGTGGAGTTGATGAAGAATATTGAAAGTGTCATGGACTCCCCCCAAAATAAACAGACCTGTTTTGGAAGAAATACAGCTAGAATCCTTTTTAGTGGCAGGGATGATGAGATTTCATCTCACATGCTTTGGACATGTTATCACAAGAGACCAGTTACTGGAGAAGGAAATCATGCTTGGAGGGCCAGGGAAAAAGAGGAGATCATTGACCAGGTAAATGGATACAGTGACTCTAACAATGTGCTCAAACAGAAGAACAATGTGTGAGGATGGTGTAGGACCGGGCCATTTTGGAGCACACAGGGTAGCTATGATTCAGAACTGAAGGAGCTAACCCTAACGACCACAAAAGTCATGCCTGCATTAAGCACTTTCCAGGTGCCAGACAATGTTGGAAGTGCTCTCAGAGAACTGTTTCCCCTATTTTACAAACATCAGGCACTAAGACTTAAAAAAGCTGAGTAATTCTCTTAAGGCCATAGAGTTCAGAGTGCTTTGGTAGTGGGTAAGTTAGTAACCTCAGAATCACACCGGTCCCTTCCCTAACTCCAGCTGTAGCCCAGGGCCCGACTCCTCAACCTCATGCTATTCCTTCGTCAACAAAGAAGTTAAAACAAGCACGTGAATTAAAAATCGAATGGAGCCCATTGCTGCTGAGTCGACTCTGACTCATGGCAATTCTGAAGGACTGAGTAGAAGGGTCACATAGGGGTTCCAAGCTATAAATCATTCTTCTGAGCAGCAACGAGTGAAACAGATGGGTGCTTTAACCACTGTGCCACTGGGATTCTTATTCCTTCATCAACAAAAGAGCAAAAATAACACATTAAAACAAAATAATAAGCAGCAAAATTAAATGAGTAATAATAGTTTCAAATCCAGTCACCCACTACCCACTTCTCTGCTGCCAGGAAGCAGGAATCAGAAGCAGGAGGCAAATAATTCTTCACATTATTTGTGATGTGGGTTTATCAGTCACTTATTTTAACTTTGCACTTTATGTGGGTGTAGCTTGCCGTGTCTGCGACTGTCAGTGGATTGATATCAACTTCTATGAGGTTGATATAATTCAAGACTCCTTTGTCAAGGTTTGACTTATTTGGATCGCACACACAGGGCTAAAGTCAACTTTGCTGCTTGGGTTGCGTCTATACCTGAAGATAAAGCAGGAAGTTGAATCAATATATAAAAAGACATCGTATCAAATCCATGTCCCAGGGATTGCATTAATCACTTTATATTTATAATAGCTAAGTCTACGGTAAAGCTGCAAAGTAGGTAGTATCTTGTCCCCGTTTTCAGAAGAGTGAACGGAGGCTCAGAAAGAAGCCCTTGAATATGTCAGGAGGAGTGGAAAGGCGAGAGAGAGCTTCCACAGACCGTCAGGACAGGGAGGTAGCAGAACCTGCTCAGTGCGAGTCTGGATTTATTCTGAATTGTTAGGATGTTCAGCTGTGTAATTTTGGGTACACTTGCTTCCTGACAGCCACCTCTATTACTGCTATCATTTCTTGGTGAAGCTCTCTAGTTTCTCAGTCAGTGGCTATCACAACCCAAATCACTCTTTAGTGCTTTCTTCTCTCACTAAAGAGTAAGCACATTCTTGGTGCTGTCAGAGGTCCCCCGTTGAAATCCTATGCACACCTGAATGAGACACTGTGCAGTCCTTAGCTAGTCTCATGATAATTTCTGTGTTTAACCCATCGTTGTACCCATGGAGTCAAACCACTTTATTGGCTACCTTTCTTCTCTGATTCTCTGCTTTACACTGATGGCCTCCTCTAGACACGAATGGATGATGCTTTTGCCAACCTGTGAAGGTATCTATGTGAGGTCCTCTTTCACTAGGTGATTATGAAGAGTTTTAATCGGGATTTTTAAATTTGGAGAACACTAAATGGGAGTTATGTTTCTGTTAGCTGCCTTCCAATCAGGTCTGGAGTCATGCTGAACCCATAATGAGATTGGACTATAAAGACCCATAGGCTTTCATTGACTGGTCTTTCAGAACCATAGCATCAGACTCTTCTTCCTAGTCCATGTTAGTGTGGAAGCGCCACTGAACCTGCTTAATATCACAGCTTCATTCAAACCTCCACTTACAGACAAGTGGTGGCTGCGCAGGAAGTACAATGCTTGAGAACCAAACCGTTGTCTCCTGCACGGAAGTTGAGTGCTCCACTACTGAATTACCACTGAAAGAACATAACGAAACGAACAACCAATCAAGCAAATAAACAAACAAACAAACAAACAAATGTCCAGTTCACTGCCATAGAGTGCATTCTGACTCGTAGCAACCCTATAAGATAGGTAGCAGGAGAGAAATAACCATTACATAGGTGACTGGAAGAAAGCTCACCAAGGACTGAGGATCCTGCTAAGCATAGTAAGCTATATAAAAAAAAGATATTTGAAGAGGGTCTGAAAGGTCATCTAAAACCATAATGAGTAGGTGTGGACAAAGGACTACTATTTGACATTCAGAAAGCTGCAGGACACATATTAAAGTGTCCAGGCATACACCAGAGACACTGAGGTGTGGATGTTCCCGTCTTTCTAAAAGCGCACTCATTGCCATCGAGGCCGTGGCAGCGCATAGTGATGCTGACTCATAGTGAACTTACAGGAGAGGCAAGAATTGCCCTTGTGGATTCCAAGACTATAGGTCAGTGCTGGAGTGGACAACTCTTTCTTCCGCGGAACCGCTGGTGGTTTTGAACTGCTGAACTTTCAGATCACAGCCCAACACAACCACTGCGCAACCAGAGCTTCCTCCGTCCATTCCAGATGCAGCGGAATTCCCAAGGGGAATTCTGAGAGTCAGGCAGGGCATACGTGATTGGAAAAAGGTCACTTGTGATCACTAAAAAAAAAAAAAAATCATAGCATTGTGAATGTGGGGGGAGGGTGTGGAGCAGGGACCCAGGGCCCATCTGTGGGCAATTGGACATCCTCTTGCAGAAGGGCTGTGGGGAGGTGACAAGCCAGTCAGGGTGCAGTATAACAATGATGAGACATACAATTTCCCTCTAGTTCTTGATTGCTTCCTTAATCCCCTCCCCCACTATCATGATCCCAATTCTACCTTCCAAATCCGGCTGGACCAGAGGATGTACACTGGTACAGATAGAATAGAAACTGGAAACACAGGGAATCCAGGACAGCTGAACCCCTCAGGACCAGTGCTGAGAGTGGCATTACTGGGAGGGTGGAAGGAAGATGAGGGAGAAAGGAGGAACCCATGACAAGGACCTACATGTAACTTCCTCCCTGGGGGACGGACAGCGGAGAAGTGGGTGAAGGGAGACATCGGATGGTGTAAGATATGACAAAATAATAATAATTTATAAATTATCAAGGGTTCATGGGGGAGGGGGAGCGGGGAGAGGTGAAAAATGAGGAGCTGATATCAAGGGCTCAATTAGAAAGCAAATGTTTTTAGAATGATGATGGCAACATATGTACAAATGTGCTTGACACAATGGATGGATGTACAGATTGTGATAACAGTTGTATGATCCCCCAATAAAATGATTAAAAAAAACTAACTTCAATATTCTGATGTTCAGATGTACGTAAAAGGCAAATATCTGGAACATCAAATAATTTAAAACTTATGATACCAAGGTTTGCTTCATAATAGAACCCTCTGGAAAACTTTTTTTGGGTAAAGGATCTGCTTAATTTTTATTTTTAGTGAATATATATTTTAATGATTCTTTGTATATCATATAAAACATACCTTTAATGATAAAATTCAGACTCTTGTTTGTCTCCCATAGCAAAAGTATAAAATACTATCCGATCCTTCATGATAACCTCACTGTAGTCACTGAAATCATGGACTCTAGCATCAGAGCGTTGTCCCTGCTTGTACCTGCCTGACCTAGTTCAGAGATGCGTTGTTGTAGGCTGATTTTGGCGGCAAGGGTAGGTGTTAAATGTGCAGGAAGCGACTTCTTTCCCTCAATGCTTTCCTGACCTTGAGTTTGTGTAGAACCTCGGAAGGATATGCTTTTCTACTCACTAAATGTTTGTCAACGAGAGAACGAAGCTGCCGAGCGCGTCTGTTAGACGTGCTGTGGGGGCTTGCGTGTTGCTCAGATGCTGGAGGATCTGCCACCGTATTCAAACCCAGCAGGGTAAACGAGGGAGGCAGGTTTCAGAGGAGCTTCCAGACTTAGACTAGGGCTGTGAGCACCTGGGGTGGTTCCGCCCCTTCAGGGCGTGGTAGTTGTTGGTCAAGACTTCCATGAAGAAGGGAGAGAAAAAAATAGCCGCAGACAAACCCCAAACAAACAAACAAACACCCTAAACCACTCATCTTGTTTCCGGACTGCAGAACCAAGGGAGCCTCGGGCCACTGCTGAGAGTTGGGGTGTTCACCTGAGCTGAGTGCCCGAGCCGGCTCAGTGGTGGACCACAGTTTGTGTTGCACACGGGCGTGTGCCTTCTCAACTTCCTTAGCCTCCCATGCTCTGGGTGGGGTGGGGGTGGGGGGCTAGTGCAGTCAGCTGTGTTCCTCCTTCAGGGTGCACTAGCTGCATGCTGGAGGCATGGGTAACTTGTGCAACCATTCTCTGTGGGACTCCACCGAGTCGTCCTGGGTCTACCTCCGTTGAACGGGGAAAGTGTGGGGCTGACACTGGAGATGGGGCTGTACTGTAGGTGGGGTTGATAGACTCATGCCTGGCTAGCTGGGAATTCGCTGTTCTTCTTGATAACTTTGTGTGGGTTCCAGCCACCCTTTAATTATCTCTGTTGATGTTATGTATCCTTGTTTTTCTTTCCTCAGAGTTTAAGGACTCCAGGTTCCCCCTCCATATCTATTTATTTCATGTCTTTGTTTGCCTGGTGGGGTGACCCAGACCTTTATTCATTAAATGTCCTGTCATGAGTTGCTGTAATTTTCCTTTACTTTAACCACAGGGCTCATTTAACCCCACCTTTACGAACTTTGAGCCTTAATTTTACTCACAGGTCTAGAGGAAAAAAAATGGGTGGTGAGGGTGTTTCATGGGTGCTCTCAGCAATATCTTGCAAGACATCTTCCCCAAGCAATACTACCCACAGATGCAGCCCTACCTGGCATTTCAGCTAGATCAGTTTGGTCAATCTGGTCAGGTGTGGTTTGTTTTACTGATAGTGGATCAATCCCCTCAGCTGGGCGGGGTGGATCTATTGACTGGGGTGGCTCAATCCTTTCTAGGTGTTCAATATCCTCCTCTTCTGGATCAGCAGCCCACATGTTCTCATTCCATGTTTCAGGGTCCCAATTATTTCCTATTAATGCCCTTACTTTAATATCAGATGCTGTTCTAGACCTTCAATTCAGCTGACGTAATTCAGCTACTCGTATGATGAGACTCTGGTTTTTATTTTCAGCAATGTCAGCTCTATTACTAGAGGAGAGAAGGCTCTCCTTTGTAGCACATGCAGAAGCTTTTAGGTCTGTTGGTTTGCACTTGAGACATGCTTCTGAGCTTCTGAGATGATCCCTTTCCTTGGTCACCGTGTCAGACAGGGTTCTCCAGAGAGACAAAACCAGATTGCTAGTAATTTTTCTCTCTATATTTATAAAGATAGATATATAACACAAGAAATGAACTGTTAAATTATATACAGATAGCTAGATATAGAATACAAGAAATGAACAGTTAAATTATAAAGCAGTACAAATGGCTGAGTGCAACTCTCTCCTCTGAGAGAGTTGTGAGACACTAGCAGTCCTTTAAGTCTTGAGGGCCACCAGTTCCTCTTCTGTAGAGAGAGCTGGGCTATATATACCCAGGCAGCAAACAGCAAGGCAGGTCACCAACTTTCACCAACTGTCGGTCCCCAGCTCCAGAGATGTACATTCCAATCGTGTGGGCTTAAAGGGACCTCAACTTACAGCGACACAGTCCAACAGCTATGTGTCCCACAGGTAGTGTAGCCTTTAAATTGAGGCACAGAGCAAGCAAGGCAGCCGCACACTGGTCTGATGATCAAAGAAGAAGAGACAAGAAAGGCGAGGCTCACTGAGCCATTTATCTCTCCACCCTTCAATTAATCCCACTTGTGTTTATCGGCCAGGCTGGCAAGATAAACTATCTCAGTCACATTTTCTATTGTAAGGAGGACCAGCCAACCAGTTTCCCTTTACTTGTCATCCTGACATAACTGCTGAAGAATATCAAACACAAGATCCCCCAGTGCCTCTCCTCTAACCAGGGCTTCATCTATGGGTGGTGATTCTGTGGGTATTAGCTTTGCTACTTCACATCATGGATTAGTAAGGGATTGGTAAGCAGACTTATCCATAACTTTAGGGGTATAGATAGCAATTATCAGTGTTGTTAAGCATAATCAGGCTTGAGAGGCCATTTGAGAAGCCTTTCTTTATGATCTTGTTTCTCTAGACCCCACTCCTGGTACCAATTGTGTTAGACAGTGACTGACCAGAAGTTGGAGCTGACTCAACAGTAACAAAACAACAGAGAAGAAAAGAACATGTTCATTAGAATTAAAAGCTCACTCTAAAACTAGATAAGTTCTGTAAATCTTAGAGGAAGATGATGTTTGGAAGAAGCAACTTTGATTGCTGTGTGGGCAGGGGTGGGGGGGAGTATTTTTTTAAGGTCATTTTATTGCGGGCTCTTCCAGCTCTTGATACAATCCATACATCAATTTTGTCAGACATATTAGTACATATATTGCCATCATTCTTTTCTAGACAGTTACTTTTCAGTGAGCCCTTAGGACCAGCTAGCTACTCTTCCCCACCCCCAGCGTGGCCCCTTGATTGTTATTATTTTTATATCTCACACAGACCACTCTCCACTTCCCCCATGTTTTCTGTGGCTTTTCCCCTGGAGGGGTATGTGTGTGGTTATGTGCCATTCATTGCGATTGGTACCCCCTTCCTTTCCTCCCATTCCCCCTACCCTTTTGGTTTCGCTATTCCCATTCTTGTTCCTGGGTTCCATGTGTCATGAGCTTTATCTTTTGCCTATACCTATGTGCATTCTCTGGTCCAGTACACAGTGGGAAGCAACACTAGGGTCATGATAGTGTGGGTGGTGGTGGTGGTGATGGTGGTGAGGAAATCTCAAGGAACCAGATGTATATTGCGTGATCCATTGGTGTTCTGCTGCACCCTGATTGACTCATCCCTTGTCTGTGACCCCACTGTGAGAGATGTTCCATTGTCTACAGTTGGGCTTTGGGTCTCCACTGCCACCCCACCCCCAATTCTCACTGGTGGTGGTAGGGAGTATTTTAGAACCACAGCGTCAAGAAGATCTGTGAATTGGTGTGTGGAAGGGAGAATGTTGAAACATAGGGAAAGTACCATGGACTTCTAGAATAACAAATTTGTCTTTGATAAAGTAGAGCCAGAATGATCCTCCGAAGTGAAGATGGTGAGACTTCATCTCATGGGCTCTGGCCATGCTGTCAGGAGGAGCCACTCCCTGGGAAAGGGCATTATGCCTGGTAAAGTGGAAGGAGGAAGATCCTCAACTAGATGGACTGACTCAGTGGTTGCAACCAACATAACAACACTTGTGAGGATGGCTCAGGACCAGGCAGTGTTCCGGTCTGTTGTGCGTAGGGAGGCCATGAGTTGGAACTGACACAATGGCACCTAACAACCACGACGGGATGAAAGAAGAGCTTGTTCTTGGCATAGTAGCATTCCTCCTTTTCTAGAACTTTAATACTAATTTTCATTAGCATAAAGACCGAAGAAAGGAGAATGCTGCATTCTTTGTCTTGAAGCTTAGTTCTTAATTTTATTTTCAAAGGCAATAGGTAGAAGTGTTCATATACTTTTACTCTAAATATTATCCCTTTCAATTTTTTAGTATCAAAGGATTTGAAGAGAGAGCAAAAACAAAGAACAAAGAGAGGAAAGGAAGAGGCAAGAAGGGAGAGAAGAAGGAAGGATTAAGCAAGGAAGAAAGGAATGACCTGAGTGGCCAAACAGGTACACATTTTTCTCAGCTGCTCCCACAAGTTAAGTACGATGTTAGGAACATGTAACTCTTGAAGTTTTACCTATAAGTCCCCAAGCAAATAAAACAAACTTGAATGGAAAGTCTGTGTGTCATTAACTACTATTAATACGACTTGGATGACTTATTAGAAGTTAAAATTTATATTCTTGTAGAGTGCTCAAGTTGGTTGCTGACATTTAATTCTGAGCAGGGTGAGTGATTTCCCCCCCAAGAGACTGACCCTTTGAAAAACTGATGGGAGGAATATTATGTTTCCTAGCTCATTCCACTTCTCACCATACAAATCTCCTGCATAATAACATTAATTTTGCAAACAACAGATAGGAAGTTGGTTCTGACTTCTGGGGACTCCATGTGTGCAGAGTCCAATTTCCTCATAAGGTTCTCAAGTCTGTGTGATCTTTCAGAAGCAGATGGCCAGACCTTTCTTCTCAGGTACTTCTGGATGGCCTTGAAGGGACAACCCTTGGTGGGGAGTCAAGAGCTTAAGCAATCTTGCCATTCAAGGACTCCCAACATGTTAATAATTATATAGTATAATTAATACATAATTTTACATTTTATGAGGTCAAAAAGAAATACTACAACCTTTTGAAAAGTAATACTTAAAAAAACATTTTATTAGGGACTCATACAACTCTTATCACAATCCATACATATACATACATCAATTGTGTAAAGCACATCCGTACATTCTTTGCCCTAATCATTTTCAAAGCATTTGCTCCCCTGTCGCGCGCTCAGTCTCGCCAGCAAGAAGGACGCGCCACAACAGGATTCTTCCACAGGCGTTTAATGCGGGTTCGATTTGCAGATACGGAAAAAGACCCCGAAGCCCCAAACTACTGCTGCTTATATGCGCTCTATGGGGACGTGCTGTGCATTGATTGGTGCGTTCGCCAGAACCCTTATTAGCATACTCCAGGGTGGAGTTATGACTACGTCATCTAAGCAGTGCGCATGCTCTAAGTGGTTGTTTACCACTTAACTGGGTCACCGCCCTGACTGCCCGGCGCCATCTTATAATGGCGGCGAGAGCTGCTGCTTCCCACACTCCCCACTTAAGCCCTTTGCATCAAGTCCTCTTTTTCCCCCTCTCTCTCCGTTCCCCCCTCCCTCATGAGCCTTTGATAATTTATAAATTGTTATTTTGCCATATCTTGCCCTATCCGGCATCTCCCTTCCCCCCTTTTCTCCATCCCCCAAGGAGGAGGTCACAGGTAGATCCTTGTAATCAGTTTCCCCTTTCCAACCCACTCACCCTCTACTCTCCCAGTATCGCCCCTCACACCCCTGGTCCTGAAGGTATCATCCACCCTGGATTCCCTGTGCCTCCAGCTCCTATATGCACCACTGTACAACCTCTGCTCTATCCAGACTTGCAAGGTAGAATTCGGATCATGGTGGGAGGTGGGGAAGGAAGCATTTAGGAACTGGAGGAAAGCTGTATTCTTCATTGGTGCTACTTCGCACCCTGACTGACTCATCTCCTCCCCTAGACTCCTCTGTGAGGGGATCTCCAGTGGCCGACAAATGGGCTTTGGGTCTCCCCTCTGCATTTCCACCTCTTCATTCACTATGGTAAGATTTTTTTTTTATGATGCCTTATACCTGATCCCTTCGACACCTTGTGATCCCACAGGCTGGTGTGCTTCTTCTATGCGGGTTTTGTTGCTTCTGAGCTAGATGGCTGCTTGTTCACCTTCAAGCCTTTAAGACCCCAGATGCTATCTCTTTTGATAGCCAGGCGCCATCAGCTTTCTTCGCCTCATTTGCTTGTTCACCTGCTTTGGCTTCAGCGGCTGTGTCGGGAGGGTGCGCATAATAGCATGCCAATTTAATAGAAGAAAGTATTCATTCATTGAGGGAGTGCTTGAGTAGAGGTCCAAGGTCCTTCCGCCACCTTAATACTAAACCTATAAATATAGGCACATAGATCTATTTCTCCATCCGAAAAGGAATACTTTTTAGAACAAGTTTCCCATGCTACCTTGCCTAGAAGAAAGGGTTTCATAGTCAAGTACATTTCAGAAATGCTCCGATTGTCCCCTGTTAGAAAACTTCCTCGCATATTTCTATGAAAGGCCTGAAATGGCTAACAATGAAACCATGTCAATCAAACCTGTTTAGCTTGGTTTTACTTAGCCTTCCCCTGATTGATGTGGTCAGGTCTCTTTCATCAACCATACCTGTTCACATGGCACAGGTTAGAATTTCTTAGATGACATTTAGGGAATCATTACAAATGTCACCAAAGATGGTTTACCCAGTCACTTTTTTGAGGAGTGGTTCAGAGGCAGATTTCAATGTGGTAGATACATATTTCAATGTATTTTAGTAAAAAGACAAATGCCATTCATTATGTTATGGATATTATTTCATAGGAAGAAGTTAAATTAATTGGTTAAAAAGTGAATGGGTGAATTTTAAAAGACAAAGCAATAGTAGAGCTAGTGTATCTTGATTGTTGTTAGCGACCACTGAGTTGGTCCCCAACTCACAGGGACTTCATGCATGGTGAAGCAAAACGGTGCTTGGTCCTGTATCATGCTCATAATCAGTTGCAGTTTGGATCATTTTATTTCACAAGATTTCTGTGGACTGAATTTTGAAAATAAATCACTAGGCATTTCCTCTAGTTTATCTTAAGGTGGATTCATCACTGAAACTTGTTGAACACCATAGAAACATTATACCTTCCACTGACCGCACGGCTGTACGTGAGGTGCATTGGCTAGAAATCAAATCAGTCCTCAAACATGAAAGGCAAAAACTGTACTACAGATTTTTTGTTGTTGCTGTTGTTTTGGGGTGCTGTCAAGCTGGTTCTGACTCATAGTGACCCTATGTATAATGAATGAATGAAACACGAATGAGTGAAACACTGCCTGGTCCTCTGCCATCCTGACAATTGCTCTTATGCCTGAGTTCACTGTTGTAGCCACCGTGTCGTCAGTCCATCTTGTTCTTCACCACCCCTCTGCTTTCTTAAGCATGATGCAAGACCAAGCGCGGTCTCTTTGAATAACACACCCAGAGTACGTGAGACACGGTTCCTCATCTTGCTTCTAAGGAAACTTCTGGCTACACTTCTTGTAGGAGAGTTTTGTTTGTTCTTTGGACAGTCCATGGTACTTTTAATATTCTTCACCAGAACAAAATGCAAATGCACTGTCTCTTCTAGTGTCGTCCTTATTAAATGTCCACTTTCCACATGCCCATGAAGTGAATGAAAATACCTCGACTTGGGTCAGGTGCACCTTAGTCTTCTAAGTAACATCCTTGCTTTTCAATACTTCAAAGAGGTCAGGTGTAGCAGATTTACCCAGTTCAATGTGTCACCATAGTACAACAAAGTGACAGATAAGTGGTGGACCACAGACTTCGCACTGGCCAAATGCTGAAGGTGCCAAGTGAATGTCTAAAGGCTGGGAAATGTTGGCTAAGTCTCTGACGTAGAAATGCAACCTGGCGTGCTTACGTTAGTTGCAATCATTTGGATGTCTATTCAGACTGGCAGTTAGCAATTGGTGGAGGAAAGTAGTTGGCTCTGGTTCTGCTTATTCTAGACTACTTTTGTGACATTGGGAAGACCTCTTCTAGATTCCAGTTTCCTTAGCTATAAATAGAATTAGACCAAAGTGTATTTATGGCTGATTTAAGCTACAAAACTTTGATGTGAATAGAGGGCACAGTGGTGTTCTGCTCTGCTTATCCATCTCACATACCCTGGGACTCAGAGAAGGCCCTTTTACTTCTTACATTTATATATATATAATTCTGCAGCATTATAACCTGCAAGACTATATTACCAGCAAAACAGTGCCTTGATGGCTCACTGGCATTCAATTGCACAGGAGGTCACCGTAATACAGTTGACCCTTGAACAATTTTGGTACAGGGGCACTGACCCTGCACACGGTCAAAAATAAGTTTACAGCTTTCAACTCCGCCCCACCCATTCCCCCAAACCGCCAAACTTAATGATTGTGGCCTGCTGTTGACCGGAAGCTTTTCTGATAACATACAGACTAGATTAACACATATGTTGTATGTTAGAATTTAAGTCAAACTCACTGCCATTGAGTAGATTCCAACCAATAGCGACCCATACAGGCTTTCCGAGGCAATAAACCTTTACTGGAGTGGAGAGCCTCATCTATCTTCTCACCAATGGCTAGAAGTCTAGTGCTTATCTGACAATGTTACCATTGACTTAAACATTTTTTAAAAAAGTGCCAAGTTTTGATGACTGTGATTGAAGCTGCATTGATGGCTTCCCAATGTCCTTTTCTTTTTCCACAAGGATCCTTACAATGGACCTACTCATTTTGGAGTAAAGAGCAAGCACAGGTGCAGAGCATCACAATCAACCAAACCTATGAAGCAATTAAACTTTTCTTGTAATGTCGAGGTTTTTCTCTGCTGCTCTTGGATGCATTTTGTGAATAGTAGTGTCAGGAATTTATGTTCCATGTGTTATTCAAGGTCTACAGCATTATATTCAGCATAATTAAAAATATGAGAAAACCTTGAGAGATTGCTCTTTTAGTGAGCTATGAATTTTCTGGAGAGGCAAACTACTCATGTTGAGGTTTGGTCATATAGCATTAAAAAAAACAACAACTGAGTGTCAGTGGACTCATGCAGTCCAAACCCATGTTGTTCAAGGGTGCACTGGATCCTATATGACATAAACGTGTGAAAGTTGGACAGCGAATGAAGAAGCCTGAAGAAGCATTGCTGCAATTGAATGACAGTGCTGGTGAAGAATAACGAAAGTACTATGGTCTGATAGAAGAACAAACACATCTGTCTTGGAAGAAGTATAATCCGAATGGTCCATAGAAGAAAGCATGGTGAGGCTTTGTTTCACAGGCATTGGACATGTTGTCATGAGAAACTAGTCTGCAGAGAAGTACATCATGGTTGGGAAAGTAGAGGATCAGAGAAAACAAGGGACAGCCTTAATTAAATCAGATCAACACAGCGGCTGGAACAGTGGTGCCAAATGTACCAATGGTGAGGATGGTGGGGTGCAGCCAGTTTTCACTCTGTTGTACACCAGGTCCTATGAGCAACATAGTACAGATGCTTATCATCTAGTGTATAGAAACAGATTACCTCTGGGGGTTCTATTTATGTTCTAAAAAGCATCCCACGTGATGCTGAGACAAGCAAGTGGTCCTCGGACCTGCTTTGAGGAATGCTGTTCCCAGAGTAAGGGTCTCTTTTTAAGAAAGGTCTGCCTTATATTGACAGTCAGGTAAAGCAATCTAAGATTTTGCACGACTCTATAAGATTGCAAAGAGTATAAAGACTTGCCATCTGGGAATCCACAGGAGCAGTTCTACTCTGTCCTATAGGATCACCATGAGTTGGCATGTGAGTTTGGCAGTGAGTTTGGTTTTGGATACAAGCAGCCGTCAGCGGGAGCAAATGCAGGACTCTGTCTCCATCCCCACCAAACCATCATATTTAGTTTAAGTTTACCTCGTTGGTGCTACAGCTGTGGAAGTAGGTACTTTTTAAAGGGTTAAGAGTTAACAATTTTTGTCAAAAGAAAAATTCAAGTAATTATTCCCTGCTTACTTTCTCTAGGCATTGGGTAACACTGGAGTTCATGTTTTTTTGAAAGTCATTTAAAATCAGAATAATTACTGAGCAGTCAAATATCAGGTAATAACCCACAGAATAACATTTTATGGAGCCTGACTCAAGCTTTGAATCATCTTAATTAGGGGTTTTGCTTATTCTGTTAGGCTTGGTCGATTAAAGTCTTGTTGATTTTGCTTCATCAATATTCTTTTAATCTCCATTTCCACCGGCATCCCAGTCTAATCCAGCTCCTCATCTACAGCCTGAGGCTCCTAACGACTTCTTCTTTCACCTCTTGCCCTTCAAACCAGTTCTTTTCATCTGTAATAAATGAATAAAACCAAGACATTCATCTTAAAACCCTTCAGAAGTGCCCCATTCCTCAACTGAAAATCCTCCACATGGTCCACAAGTACCTGCCTGTTCTGCAGGCTCAACCTCAATGCAATCCTCGTTGTCTTACTTACCTCACTTGTCACATTGTCTCCCTCATGGTTCCTTGGCCCATCCAAGCCCTTCCTTACCTTGGGGACTTTGTGCAGGCTCTTCCCACGAAAGGGTGTATGTATAAGTGAAAGTTACAGGGCCACCAACTTTAGCTAAATATAGAAAAAAGAGGTTTCCAGTCACCTGCCTCACAGTCTCTTCCCAGAATTGTCACTTAGATAATTCTTGTCTCTCTTTTTGATCTGTGCTTCAATCTCATATCTTTAAAGACATTCTTTAATAATAAATGTTGTCTTTCCTATTTTTCTCATCATGGCATATATATATATATACCTCATCTTTTTTGATATTTATAATAATCTGTAAATACAAACAGGTGTGTTTGTTGGTTTAATATTGGATTTTTCCATGAATCTAGTTCTGAGAGGGTATGGATCGTTTGTTTATCACTTGATCTCATTGAAACCCATTGCTTGGAGTCAATTCTGACTCATGGGACAGAGCAGCACAGCTCCAGCATTTTCAAGGCTGAAGATCTTCACAAACTCAAAGGGAAAAGTTTTCCTCCCACGGAGTCACAGGTGGGTTCTAACCATCAACCAGGTGGGTCTGGTTCAATGTCTCTCATGAGGTTACAGGTAAGAGATTACAGTCAGCCAAGGTCCTGGTCATCTGAGGATGTGAATAGAGTTGAAGGATCGGTTTTGACTTGGTTCACATGGTGCTGGGTAAGGAGCCTCCCTCTGTGCCCCATGGGTCACATCATAGGGCTGTCTGATGTTCCACCTGACATGGCAACTGGCTTTCCTTCTCAGGAACCAGGAGTCAGGGAAAGGAGAAATAAGCATGGAGCAGGATGGATGTGATATTTGAAGTGGAACTTGAAGGATTAATATGATTTCATGAGACAAAGGCTGGAACTAAAAGTCGAATATAGCAAACAGTCTGTGTAAGCAAAGGCGAAGAGCTAACATGTTTTGGAATAATACGACGTTGCATGGGACTTGCGTTTAGTGGCGTAAAGGAAAGTGGTGGAACATGTGGGAGAAGAAAGGAGCTCAGATCTGAGTAGAGAGTAGCTAACTGTTCATCAAGCTGCTCACTCATCTTTCTGGACAAATTTCCTGGGTCCCTTTGTATAACCAACTTTTAGTTGAATTCTTGCTCTTGCGATGTGCATGGACGTGAACCATACCACACTAGGCCTGGCCCCTAAAACCTCCCACATGCTCACTTCTAGCTCACTGCAGATATGCATAGCACCATTAGAAGCCACTTGTTAAAAAATGATAAAGTTATGAGATGAACTTAGCCTGGCATCTGAATCACCTTGTGGAATAGAGATGATGAGGAAGACCCATGATGGATTGATATCCCCCTCCTTTCACCCTCCACCTTCCCTGCCAAAACAAAACCAAAATAAAAACAAAACCAAAGCCTTCAATCCAAACTCACTTGCCTTTGAGAGTTGATTCTGACTCCTGGCGACTTCAGATGTAACCAACTAAAGCAAGAAAGAAATTAAAAAGAAAGAAAGAAGTTGCTATTGGGTTTGAGCCACGCCATCTGCATGCCATAGAAGATCATTTGGATTTTATCTTATGGGCAGAGAATAGTCAAAAGCGGTTTCAAGTAGAATAATGAAGTGACCTTGCTTCCGAGGTAAATCACTTTGTGCATATGGTGAAGAGCAGCTTCAGAGATGACGCTAGACTCCTTTCCCACAAGCATTCAACGACTGTGGCTGTGGTGTGAGCGGGGAGGCTGCGGTTGCCTCTGCCCAGAGGGCAAACCAAGGCTGTTCGCATGAGTCAAAGTGACAGGGGCACTAACCTTTGCTCCACTTAGAAGAAAGAGGTGTCACATAGTCAAAGGTGTTCCTGTAGAGGTTTCCACAATGTCTCCCCCCCCAAATGACATTCGGAGGAAAGTCAGATGACTTCCTGTTCACATTTTTTTGATGGAAGACTGAAACGAGGTCGCTTTTCAATGTCTTCTGATTTTGCAAATCTATTACTCGGTATGATTACTTCATTCAGAATGATCAGCTACAGACTTTGCAAAGATTTTACCTCAAAATACATTGAACTAGGATAAGTATGGGATCGCTTGGTTCCAGATGCTGAACTTCCCAAACTCCATCAATACCTACTAACCTTTCCAAAGTGTGATTTGGAACCAGTCACCTGGTGGCCTTTCTTCCTCACCTACCTGTCAGTTGGTCTCACTGTGATGCTGGAAGTTATGCCACTCATAGATCAAATACCAGCAATGTCACCCGTGGTGGACAGATTTCAGTGGAGCTTCCAGACTAATCCAGACTAGGAAGAAGGAACTGGAGACCTAGTTCCAAAAATTACCTAATGAAATCCTTACAGACTACTATCAACACTGTTGGGCCCAGTTGCTGTTGACATGTCAGCAGGAGGAATCCCTAGGTAGAGGAAGCTGTCATGTGCCGTGACTAGGACCCCGAGGGCATGGGAATCCTCAGTGAGATGGACTGGCCCAACAATGCAGGGACAGACTTGGACGTAGCGATGATGGTGAGGTCGGACACAGCACTGGGGATACATTCTTCTGTTGCGCATAAAGCGCCAGGACCTGGAGGTGACTCAACAGCAACTAACCAACTAATTAGGCATCTAGCTCATAAATCACTAACTCGACCTTTCTGAACCTCGGCATCCGTATCCACAAAATGGAGATGATGACAGAACCACTTCACAAGGCTGCAGTGACGATTACATGAGTGGATACGTGTGAAGCGCATGCCTGGTGCACACTCAGTAAATTGTAGCTGCTAGCTCTCTGTTCTTCAAAGTTGTGTTCCCTCTACCACCCACAATGCAAGTAATGAACTTAATCTCCAATATATAATGATTATATACATATAATCATTTCAGTGGTCGATGCAGTGACTGTGAATTCTCAGTTTTCATTTTGTGTGCATACCCACTGCCATACTTTCCACCTGTGTAAATTTGAACCTGAAAAATTTACATCCATTCCTTTTATTAATTATTTAAATTTATTTATTTATTAATACCACGATTTCTTCAGTGCCATTCTAGCAGTTAACTAAGAAGACATTATGAGATAATAAGAATGAGCTCAAAGATTTAACACACACCTCATTTAAAAGGTATAAGTTCTTATTTTCACAACAGATGCAGTTCCATTTCTTTAACGCGCTCGTGTCTTTTTCTTGAGGCCTATCCGATTTATTTTAGTTCCTGGGTGTCTAGTACACATTCATCTGTAAGACTGTGTACAGCGTTACCCAGAGATATGCAGAGAGCCAACTATATTATAATACGGCAGTCTTTTAATTCCCAGGATTGTAGTTGTTGGTCATAAAAAGGGTGATTAAAGTAGTGTCTATTACTCCTGACATATTTTCGGTGAACTGGCTGATCAGAGAAGGTTGGCTATAAAGAGAAGATTGAACTTGACCTTAACATTGTTGGGAATCAGGAGTAAGGTTTATTAGCGTTGCCTTAATTAAACTGGTGTCAAACAGCAGAAGCAAGGGTATCACTGCCCTGTTGTTACTCTTGGCACCCCTCCCATTTCTCCTTTATGACAAATTACCCACCCTTTGGCCTCTGATTATCCATGAGGGGAACAGATTATTGCTTGGTAGAGCCAAGAAGGAAGTATATTATCGTTTAATTTTCAACGGCAAAGCTTGGCATATTGCATCAGGAACAAATAAATCCGAACAGTTACCCATCTAATGTTTAAGCAGTTCTGAGGTGTTTTTTTTTTTTAAATTTTGATTAAGACCGTGGAAGCCTGCCTGTAAAGGCTGAGACTGGCAGGTACTCAAGTTACCAAGTCCCAGGTCAGTGTCAGGTGCAGCATCAAAGGATTTATCTTCCCGCCAGGAGGTAGGCACTTGTGCCAATGCTTACCCAGTACTGAGGCAGCTTACCGGGCATTGCCAACGCATTTTCAAAGCAAGTGCTCCATCTGGATCATTTATATACTGCATTTTTCATTGACACTCCACGGACACACTAAATTCTCAAACGGGGAATACTTTTTCCGGTGAAGACTTTGGTGGGTGCCGGGGGAAGAAGGAGTCCTTTACTTTTACCTTGATAGACACATGAATGGCTCGATTTCTTAGGAATTGTAAATGATGTAAAGTACATTTGTAATAAAAATGATCAGAACAAAGCCCAGTAGATATCAAATGCTTTTAATTTTGAGGAGAAACTGAACTTGAGATGGCACCTCTGCTAGGACAAACAACAGCAATGGAAGTTAGGGTTTCTGCTTGTGTTTTAGAAACAATTCTCTCAGTAGAGCTGTAGCTTGTGTTTTAAATTTAGACATGGCTGATGTGTTAGTCCGGGAAGACTAGAGAAACAAATTCATAGAGAAACTCATATATGTATAGGACAGAGCTTTATATACAAGAGCAATTGAATATTGAGGAAACATCCCAGCCCAGTCCTGATCAAGTCCATAAGTCTCATATTAGCTCATATGTCTGATACCAATCTATAAAGTCCTCTTTAGATTCACACACCACATGCAATGATGCTGAATGCAGGAAGATCACAGACCAGTGGGTAGAAAAATCTCGTGGATCCAGTGACGTTGTAAGCATCTCAGCACTGGTAGGGTCTCCGTGAGGCTGTTCCAGTTCAGGGCACTAGCTTAGTTCCAAGTGTCTCCTGAGTAGAGAGCTCCTCAGAGAGTGAGCAGAGAGAGAGTCTCCCGCCTCCAAGGAGGAAAAAGAGGAGTTTCTAGCATCCTCAGGGGAAGGCCATCCCCACACAGTGGCCTTATTGGCTATACAATGATTGACAGGCTAGATTTCATCCCTAGACTCATAATCCTCTCAAATTGAAAACAGATTATATAACTACCACAGCTGAGTAGAGATGAGGAGGAGAAATCTATATAACATTGGAGAGAATGCAGAAAGTGATATAATATAGAGTTAAATCAGTATTCTCGAAGCCCTGCCTCTATGGAATGATTGTTGTGGAAAAGGAAAGCAAATCTTTCCACGGGGGCATTTCTTACAGAGCTTTTTGTTATTGCTTTAGTGAGAGTGAGTTGGAAATGAGAATGACTATAAACACCTAGACTCAACCTATCAAATGTAACACAGATAATAACTAACACACTATGCGGAGAAAAGAAAATGACAGCGAAGATCGATGTGTGGTTTCTGCAGGTTTCTGCTACACATTTGATTCTTGAGGCATCATCATGGAAATGGAGTACTTACAGTGGATGGGAGTTAGCTTGTGAGGACTGCTGGCAAGTCGGCTCGTGTGTGGTTTGCTTTATGTTACAATTTTGCTTCTGTGAGATTAGTAAGGGGTTTAGGCTGCTTCCTTTATTTCTCTCTTTTTTTAAAAAAGAAAACCAGAAATGTCCCTGAAGTAGAAAGATTAAAGACACCGAAACCTTTAATAGAATGTTTAATTCAGTACCACAAGAAATATTTACTTTGTCTCCAGCTCAAAATTATTTTTAAACCATTACTCAAAAACAACAACAATAAAAACAAGCAAGAAACTCCATTATTCAAGTGTTTTGATCTGAGTACATAATTAGTGATGTGTTTATTTGATCAGACCAAGTTTTGAAAAGTAAGTACAAACACCTTCAAAGTTTCTAAGGTTGAATTATTACAAGAGGTTTTAAATATTCTTTATTATTTGAAATTCTGAATGTGTAAGTTATTTCTAGAAGATTCTTGTTCCTTTTTTGAGCATTAGTTTTTGAAATATTCTATTTATCAAGACAAGGGTAAGCAGAAATTTCACACAGCTCCACTCAGTTCTGTTTAGTAAAACCAGGGACATATAGGTGGAATTATTATGCTTGAGCTTCAGCGAGGACAGTGTGCACTAGGAGAAGGGCTGGGCCAGTCATTCAGTTCTCTTAGATCCAAAATGACTCACAAACAATTAACCCTATAACGTTGAGTGTGATGTTTTCATAACATTTAATTGAAACGTATCTGGTACAGAAATTATGAAGCTTTTGGAGCCGACAATGATGGCGATGAAATCATCACACTTTACTAGTACAAATGCATACTGCTAGTCACACATTTTAGCGGCACAATGCTTGAATAGCAGCCCATGGTTTGACCAATTGTGCGTTTGAGGTTAAGTGGTCGTTGGTGTTCAGTGAATTTTACGATAATATTCAATCTAGTGAAATTTTAGTGTTGACATTTTTGTATATGTTCATAAAACTGTAGTTTTTTTGTCAAAGGTGTAATACTCATAAAAACATTATATCTATTATATATTTCCACTCTTTCAAACATAACTTCATTAGTTCGTTTTTTGAATCGATGGTGACAAAAAATTGCCTCAGCATGGATTATGATTTGTTTTATGGAAAATGGCAAATTTATGTCCTAGATGGAAGCGGTACAGACTCAGATAAGGAACCAGATGCTAATATGGATGAAACTGGTAAATAAAATGTTTATTATATTTAAAATTTTTGATTTTACATATAAAATTTTAATTATATTGCTATTCAAATTATTTTGATAACAATAGTTTTTTCCCATGATAGGAAGTGAATATACTCCCAATTATTCTGATTTGGATGAATTAGAAGACCTTGTAGTTAGTAATGATAATACTAGTGAAGATGAGATAGAAATTTCAGTTGTTGAAGTTGAAGAATCAATTCCAATAACTACAAGTTCAAAGACATCTACATCAAGTAATCGAAGAATTCCTCTGTGGCGGCACATTTCTGGAGACGGTACAGCTAGACCTAGGCCTGAATGGTTAGGACAAATAGATTCTTCTGGGGTAGTAAAACTTCCTGTTGAATATTTTAGATATTTTTTCTCGAAGGATATCATTACTCATGTTGTCGACCAATCGAATCTTTAAGCAATCCAGCAAAACCCATAAACCTCTTGTACTGAGTAACCAGGAACTTGAACAATTTTTGGGTACACTGCTTGATTTGAGACTTGCAAATTGCACTGTGAGGAATTCACATCAGATTGAAAAAATATTAACAAAAATTATTTTTTCATTCTATAAATGTGACTGTTGTGAACTCTTGGCTACTCTATTGTAGAGACTGTGAGAGCCTTCAGTTACCAAAAAAAAAAAAAAATACAAAGTCTGCAAGAGTTCAAAATGAGCATCGCCGAAGCTCTTTTTCTTGAAGGAAAAAGCAATAGACCAACATAAAGAGGCAGACCTTCTACTAGCTTTACTGACATTGAGTTTGCTAACAAAAAGAGAAGAGGGCCTGCCACCAAAAGTATCCCTGGAAGAGATACCCGTTTGGATGGTCTTCACCATTATCCCGAGGTCACAAACAGAGGAAGATGCAAAAATGTAAATTACAAGAGTGCACCAGTATTTTTCTGTAGCAAATGCAAAGTTCATCTTTGTATCACAAAAGAAAAAAAATTGTTTTGTTCAATTTCACACTAACTAAAATTATAAACAAATAAATTTTGTATTATATTTTATAAATAAAATAAGTTTTCAGTTTGTTTTTTATTTAATAATAACATAAGATGAAAAATAATATATAAATGAAGGTGCATTTTTTATTCTTGTATTATAAATCCATGGACAAATGTGACAATTTGGTTACATTTAAAAAACATTGCAAATTTTATATATTTTTAACATATTTTGGTTGTTATATATATTGATAACTATGAAAGTAAAGAATAAAAACAAAAAATTTTTTTCCTGAAATTAAAAATTCTGACATCATAGGGTTAAATGCTTGGCTGTTAACAGAAAGGTTGGGGGTTTAAACTCACCCTGAGGCTCCACAAGAGAAACATCTAGCAGGTTAATCTTCCCCTGTAGCGGTCACGACTCTGGGCAGCGTAGAACTGCCCTGTGGGTTTCTGAGACTGTGACTCTTTACGGGAGTAGAAAGCCTGTGGGTCACAATCAACTCGATGGCAGAGTCTGTTTTGTTTTTCGTTTGATAAAAATTACCAAAAATCCCATGGGGCATTTTATTCTGTAGCATGGGATCCACATGAATCAAAATCTACTTGACAGCACCTAACAACAAGGATAGTTTTAAGTCCTTTTCGAAAATTCCCGAGTTAGGTATAGCAGAGGTGGAGATACGTCCTGGCTGGGTGGATAACCCAGGCCTCCACAGTTACTCATTGCGTGACACGGGGTCCAGTCCTACCAAGTTTACTACCATGGAGTTGATGCCAACTTCATAGTGACCCTGTGTGACTGTAGATCTTACAGAAGCAGACTGCCACATCTTTCTGCTGCAGGGATGCTGGGGACTTGAACTGCCAACCTTTTCATGAGCAGCCAACCATGTTTAACAATTGTCACACCAGGGCTCCTCTGACATTGGGCAAAGTCCCACAATCTATCGCTGGTTCAATTTCTTATGTGTCAAATTGGGCTACGGCTGCTGCCTACTTCTTAGGATTAGTCAGACGATTAAATGAGTTAGTCACTCTTACGCTTTTAGGAGAATGCCTGACACATCGTAAGTGTTGTGTTTGCTCTTGAGGTGCCCTTGTCAGTGCGCAGATACACTTCCCACCTCCACCCCAACTAATGTATGTCTGCTCGTTACCTTTTGGCTGCCAATATGAGTTGGAATCAGCTGGCTGTCAGTGGGGTATTGGGCAGTGTGGCAGTTACATCATCTGGTGTCAGTTTGAGAGGATTATGAGAGAAGACGTAGAGTCTGGACTGTCAATCAAGATATAAGCAATGAGGCCTCTGTATGGGAATAGCCTTCCCCTGAGAATCCTGGGAACTCCTGTATTTTCCTCCTTGGAGGTGGGACAGATTCTCTCTCTGCTCACTCCCTGGGAGACATCCTTGAGGAGAAGCCACATGGACCTACCCTGATGCAGCCAGAACCCTGGACCTGGAGAAGCCATGTGGAGACCCCTGCCAGCACTGAGATTTTTACAATGCCACTAGATCTTTAAGACTTCCCACCTACTGGCCTGTGATTGTCCTGCATTTGGAGTCATTGCATGTGTTTCATGAGTCTGAAGAGGACTTTATAGATCGGTATCAGATATATGGGCTAATATTGAATTTATGGGCTTGGATTTGACTGGGTTGGGATGCTTTCTTAATGTACAATTAATGTGCCCTTTATATAAAACTCTCTCTTATACACATATGAGCTATCTATGGATTTGTTTCTCTAATCTGCCCGTGCTAACACAGGCTGGAACCTATATAGGAATGCTTAAAAAAAATGAGCAGGCATTGAAAATATTGTCAGTCAGAATTGGTCATAGTTCCCTAGAAAGGAATCATTTCAGAAATGTGATTCGCACACTTACATAAAGCTTTCCCACAAACTCCCTGTACTCTGTGAACAGCTGTGACCCACCTAACTGCCAGGCCCTTGCTGGCTCTCAGAAGGACCCCAGGGGCACTGCGCAGTCTTTCTAGGGCCATGCAGCAATTAGAAGCTACAGTTTTACAAAGAGGTCTATAGATTTGCAAGAAAGCTCTGTGCTTAGTTTCTGATCGATTCGTAACAGAGAGCCTGAGTGCGGTTGGCTGCTCTAGCAAATGGGATTCCTTTGGGTACAGTCTTGAAGTCCAGCAGTGGGGTTTCAGGTGAGGGCCTACAGTAGCCCCGGTTTGTTGCTTCAGCGCTTTCAAGGGTCAATGAGGAATATGGCAAGGTGCTCTTTGATCAGTCTTTCGACTCCATTTGTCGGTGTTCTCCAACGGCTCTCTGTGGAGCCCGGCCAATAAAGACATGGTTGACGAACTCACCAGCATCTTTTCTTAAAAGAAGAGTCAAGTTTTCAGTGATGATATGGTTAATTTATATTTATAAAACTCACGATGAGAAAAACAGGAGAAAGACGAGGTTTTCTACTCCTGTGAAGAGTTACAGTCTCAGAATCCCATAGTGGGAGTTGTCTCTTGTCAGAATTGACTCAATGTTCATGAAATTGTTCTTTTTTATGATCTTAAGAATCAGAATTTAAAAAGCCCTAGCTGATTTGACTTCTAATTTAATGCATCACTTTAATATTTCAATTTTAGGAGAAAGAAGAAAATCTGAAGAAAGCAAACTGTTATAAAAGCCAAAAACTAAAAAAAAAGCTAATACTCCAAAATCCACTTTTGGAGTTTAATAGAATTCAATCCAGCACCTGCAATTTTTGGAGTCTCTAAGTGACATAAGTGGTTAAACTAACTAAAAGGTTGGGGGTAGGAGTCCACACAGAGGCACCTCAGAAGAACAGCCTGGAGAGCTGCTTCTGAAAGATCACAGTCTGGAGGACCCTGTGGAGCCAAGGTCTACTCTGACACACACGGGATTGCCATTAGTGGGGATCAACTTGATGGCAACTGATCCCTGTCTCCCTTATAATTTAATATTTTTAATATGCTACCGTAGTAATGGATGTTCAACAAAGTGTCCCTACAATGTAAAAGGTGGATTAAATTACTTGAGGCTATATTTAGGACTAAAGTGTCCCAATATACTTTATATCTTGCTAACATGTTTTAGAAAGCTTTGTGATAATGGCTACAGATCAAATGGGTTTCCTTTAAAATTTTAATGAGAAAATTCATTTTATAAGATTGCGGTTTGATGAGCAATATCTCGTTATACTTTGAATACCAATCTGTGGGCCTTTATGCAAGTCATTTCTCTTTCAAATCCTTAGTTTCTTCAGACAAACGTGGGGAAAAAGAAGGGGCAGTGTCTCGGCTGCTGCTGCTGCCTCTCTCCCACATGCTTCTTGAGCATTGTCTACCCATGTAAGAGATCTCTCCATTGTTTTTATTGTGACTCTCCCAGGAATGACTTCTGCTCCTTTCTTTTTGCATGGCCAAGGAACTCTACCGTGTGTTTTATTTGACTGGCCTTCTCCGGTGGCGCTGTCACAGGCCAGCACCTTCATCACTCACTAAGGGAACGGACCTAACGTTGGCAGATAAGATGTGTCGATGACTGAAACCTGGTTTAATCACCCATCACATGGCTGGAATTCCCCATAAATGCAATCAAATACCTAGAAAGACTTTGGCAGAATAAGAATAATGTCTAAGCCTTGTCCCTGAGAAATGTACATTCTAACAAAGGAAGTTAGTGTTGATATATCTAAAAAAATGCAAATAATTCCCCCATGCCAGTTCTGTTCTATATGAAAGGAACTGTAATTGCATTACTATTGCAGGGAAGGGAGAGCCAGTCAGCATAGTGTGATGAGGATCGCGTGACCTGGAAGAAAGCTAGTTGTATTTCATTAATTCATGGAAACAATATTTCTTTAGTGGCTACTGTGCATTCAACTTTTCTAAGTGCTGGGAATACATTAGTAAATAAAGGGAGAAGGCATGGGTGTCCACAGAGAGTTTGTATTAAAATGAATGGTGTTAATAGAATCATTAAATGAAAGATCACAGGTGGTGATAAATACTATAGAACAAAAAGAATAGCTAGGCAAGTAATGACCTTAGGCTGGATTCCCTAGAGAAAATTAAAGAAAGGTGAAATGAGGATATAAAGATACATACATATCTTCATTGCCACAGAGTCGATTCTGACACATAGCCACCACATAGGACAGGGCAGAACTACTCTGGTGAGTTTCTGAGACTAAATCCTTAGGAAGTAGAAACCCTTATAATTCTTCTACAAAACAGTTGGTGGCTTTGAACTTCTGACCTTGCAGTTAGCAGCCTGTGGTATTTATATAATTTTATGTCAACTTGAAGATACATGAAAGTGTAGGGGTGGTGTCCAATCTGTCAGTCAGGTCACAGCTTGATGGTGCCTCCTTGTGAGTGTGGCCTTCTCATAAAGAGGACCTGGGGAGCCCCCCTCTCTGCCTTCACCTTCCTGCTGGCTGGCCAGTCTGCGAGCTGTCGGAGCCCTATTGTGTTTCCACTACCATAGCACCCGCTATGATCTTCTTGCATTCTGCATCATTGCATGTGGCTACGTGAGTTTGAAGGTAGACTTAGGGACTAGCATCAGAATTAGGGACTTGAGTTGGATTGGGCTGGGCTGCTTTGTTGATATATAATTACTTCTTGATATAAAGTTCTTTCTTACACATGTATGAGTGTCTCTAGGTTTTGTTTCTCTGGTTAAACCAGCCTAACACTAACTCACTCATGTCATACCACCAGAACCACCACCACACACACACACACACACACACACACACACAGCAGTTTATATCAAGAAAATGACACATGTGGTTGTAGAGGTCAACAAGTTCCAAGCTCTTGGACCAGATGACTTGAGTATGTGGAGAGCTGATTAACCCAGGACTTGCAGGTCAGATGACAAGCTCTGGCTGCAGGGCCAAATGCATCTAAGCTTGGCAGGCTGCTGACAACTCCCACTGTGGGCAGGTTCTACGTCAGACTTCTGAAGACTCGCAAGACCAGTGGGCAATAAGGCAGGCTCAAGTTCAATGAAGCAACAATTGGCAAGCCAGATGAAGGACTTAGACCCAGCATAAAGCATGACAATTATCACTTAGTGTACATTTATAAGGAAATTAGGCCATGCCCTGGTGGAGGTCTCCTTGTCAAATCACTGGAAGCCTGGCTCAGCCAGCCTGGCACAAAACCTTGAGGGCCCTAGGAATGTAGGCATATGAAATGACACAACAGAATAAAACACTGCCTGGCCCCGCACCATCCTCAAAACAGTTGTTATGTTCGAGCCCATTGTTGCAGTCACTGCACCTTCAGCTTCTTGGAAGTCTTTCTCTTTTCCACTTGCAGTTGTGAGGGTGTGTGAACAGAACAAGGGAGTACAGCACAGTTTGACATCAGGCAATGTGTGCGTCAGGGTTGTATCCTATCACCGCACTCAATCTGTATACTGAGTAAATCATCAGAGAGGATGGCTGATATGGAGAAGACTGTGGCGTCGGGATGGGAGGAAGGCTTATGAACAAGTTGACGTATGCAGGTGACACAATCTTGATTGCTGAGAGCAAGGAGGACTTGAAGCACTTGCTGATGAAGATCTGAGATGGCATCGCTTCTCGGCCTTTTGTCTAAGATCACATATAGTATCGGAGATGGCAGCCTTCAGAATGGATTATGAGTCAGTGTACAGAAGGCCAAGATCCTCACAAGTGGGCCCATCGGTAGCATCATGATAGATGGAGAAAAGGTTGACGTCAAGGATTCCATCTTACGTGGATCCACAATAACCGCTCATGGAAGCAGCAATCAAGGGATCTAAAGTACACTGCATTGGGTAAATCTCCTGCTCCAGACCTCTTTGCCCCACCCCCAAACCATTTTATTTAAAACCATATGATAATAGGTTTGATATCATATCAGATATCATATGATTCCATAGTTCAATCACATCAAGTAGAATTGCAATTGATACTGCAGTTGGTTTCAAAGCATTCTATTTCTTTTTAAGCTCCTTGATATCAGTTCCCTTTTACTCCCTTCCCCACTCTGCACCCCGAAAGAGCCCTGATTATACTTGCTTTCTCTATAGGTTCACCAATCCTGGGTTTCATATACTGAAAAACAGGAAAACATACAGCTAAAATTCAAGAGGGCTACCCCCAGTGACAAAGTACATCTGAGATAAACCCCAATTGAATAAAACAACCACCCAGAAAAACAAAAGAAAACAAGAAACTACAAAAAATGTTGAACACCACATTTGGCTCAAAGTACATCAGATGGAGGACCAACTGACAAGATATGACCTGTTCAAGTCAGGTTTATCATTTTGATCTCCTATAGTTATCTCTGCAATGCACTGTTTGGTAACTGGTTTCTTCCCATCCCTCTATTATGGGAAGAGGGAAATCACTGGAGACTTATTTCCTGTGTAGACCCCACAAATGTATCTTGGGCTTCCACTGTCATCCATAGCCTTCTGCTCCTTGTAGGCAAGGATGGCAAGACTTAGTCTTACATATTTTGGACATACTGTCAGGAGAGACCAGGCACTGAAGAAGGGCATCATGCTTGGTACAGTGCTCTGTACCATGCTTCGGGTCCTGGTTCTGCTGCTGCTCCTCTGATGTTGTAGTTGTCTTCTGGATCCAGGAGTTTGAATGAGCAAAGCTCTCAGATCCAGAGAAAGCTTTTCACTCTTGGCTCATGCTGGTGATGAGTTCACTCCTCCTGCTTCTCAGAGGGCTTATTTTATACACAGTAGGATGTCACTCTGGGGAATTCTATTCACAATCACTCACAGGGTGATTATATCAGGATCTTCTCCCACGTTCTTACCAGAACAATGCAGGTAAAGGTTGTTTGTTTTCAAGCCTTTAAGACCCCAGATGCTATATCTTTTGATAGCTGGGTACCATCAGCTTTCTTCACCACATTTGCTTATACACCCGCTTTGTCGTCAGTGATCATGTGGGGAAGGTTAGCACCATGGAATGTCAGTTTAATAGAACAAAGTGTTCTTGCATTGAAGGAGTACTGGAATAGAGATCCAATGTCCATCTGTTACCACTAAGCCCATAAATATATGTACATAGAACTATTTCCCTATCTTCATATATAAATATATTTACATATGTACATGCCTATATATATAGACCTCTATAAATGCCCTTTGCCTCCTAGTTCTTTCCTCTATTTCCTTTTACTTTCCTTTTGTCCCACTATCATGCTCAGCCTTCATGTGGGTTTCAGTAATTCCTCTCAGTTACATTACCCTTGATCAAGCCCCACCAGGCCTCCTACACCCTCCTTGCCATCGAATTTGGATCACTTGTTGTTCCCTTGTGCCTGGGTTTGTTAACACCCACTTCCTTTCCCTAGCCTCTCCCTCTCTCATGTCCCCCTAAAACCGTTGGTCCTCTTGTTTTCTCCTCCAGATTGTTTATCCCACCTGTCTTATCTAGATAGACTGGCAGAGATAGTAATATGCATAAAAAACAAAGGAAATAGAGGAAAGAGCTAGGCAGCAAAGGGCATACATAGAGGTCTAAATAAAGGCATGTACACATGTAAATATATTTATATATGAGGATGTGGAAATAGATCTATATGCATATATATATATGTATAGGTTTAGTATTAAGGTAGGAGGTGGACATTGGGCCTCCAGTCAAGTACTCCCTCAATGCAAGGACACTTTGTTCTATTAAATTTTCAACCCTTTCTCTATTTATCATTCCTCTTTACTTTCAGCAAGTAAGGCTGTGTCATCTGCATATCACACGCTGTTAATCAGCCTTCCTCCAACCCTGATGCTCCACTCTTCTCCATATAATCCAGGTCTCTGATGATTTACAGTAAACAATTATAGTCTCAGAAACTCAGACCGGTTCACGGTTGTCAGCACTGACTCGATGGTAGTGAGAGTGAGCTGGTGTCAGCGTTGTGAAAACTAATGTTTGCAAGGTCATTTAGTACACGGGACTCATTGTTTCCATATCTATTTTGATTTTCATTACTCTTATTTCATCCAGATGGGGAGAGACTAGTAATTGCACCTTAGATGGCTATTCACAGCCCTTTAAGACTCCAGTTGCTAGTCACTAAATAGGATGCAGAATATTACGGTTGTGGACTATGTGATGCCAGTTGACCTTGGAGACACCGGCTGGTAATTTGAACATCAGTGGCTTATGTATAGTAGTATAAGCAGAGAGTTGTTTTAGGATTTGGTCCATGTTCCTGACTTTGTAAGTTCCACAATAAGGATCAGTTCAATCCCAAAGCTACTTAGATTCTTATGGTTCATGCATGAGGATATTAGGCCTAAAACTCATGTCACAGTCAATACTTACTGACAACTTCCCATCAAAGACCAGAACCGCATGCATAATTTATGCAAAATGACAGTTACTCAACAATTTGGGTAACTTTATTACAGGCTGTGACCACCTACCTCATGGTTAGCAGTTCATGAAACTAAAGAGCTTGTAAGCCAGGAGACTAGTCCTGTCCCTGGGACCTCAGGCCTTCATTCAGAAAACCTCAGTAGGAAAGGTTAGGCATGTGCTGTGAGCATTCATGTATGTCAAGGTTCGGGACGAGGGTGATGGGCATTTTTCTGTAACTCTTCAGTATGTTCCCTCTCTTCAGCTCTTGGTGCCCAGTTTTTATGTGATGCAAGTTTATTTGGAGAAAAATATTTATTTTTAAACTCTCAGGGGTGTGTTTGGTGTTTTCCTCCTGGTTCACAATCATGGTCTTTAGTTGCCAAGCCATGACTTTAGTTCATTTTAGAGGATCAGGATTAGAAGAAGGCTTATTAACAAACAACCTGTGGCAAACATTAGATACTTTACTTGCCGAAAGTTAGAAGGATTTGAAACGTTTGTTGACAGAGATCAAGGAATTTAAACTTCAGTGAGGATTATAACTCAGTGGAAGAAAACCCAAATCCTCACAACTAGAGCAATAGGTACCATTGTGACAAATGATGAAAATTGTCAACAGTTTTGTCTTGGTTGGATCCACAACCATTGCTCATGGAAGTAGCAGGTAAGAAAAAAAAAAGAGGACCTGATGCAAAGGGCTTAAGTGGAGAGCAAATGCTTTGAGAATGATTGGGGCAGGGAATGTGCAGATGTGCTTTATACAATTGATGTATGTATATGTATGGATTGTGATAAGAGTTGTAAGAGCCCTTAATAAAATGTTTTTTAAAAAAAGAATGTCATCACAGAGTTGACAAATAAATATTAAGTGTAACGAAGAGCACTTTGAAGGGGATAAGGTTGTTTTGAAGACTAAGTTGAACCTGACCGAAGCCATGGTATTTTCAATTCTGCTCCTACTCTGTGAAAGTTGAAATTTAATTAGGAAGACCCAAAAAGAATCTATGAATTGGAATGATGGTGTGGCTGAAGAATATTGGAAATACCACAGGCAAATGTGTCCTGGAAGAAGTACAGCCCGCATATTCCTCAGTAGCTAGATTGGAAAGCATTTGGACACATTGTCAGGGGAGACTAGTCCCCGGAAAAGGCCATCATGCCTGGTAAAGTAGAGGGGCAGCAAAAAAAAGAGGAAGACCCTTGACCAGATGGATTGGCACCATGGCTGTAGTAATGGGCTCAGAGATAAGAACAATTGTGAAGATTTCACAGGACCGAGTGGTGTTTGGTTTTGTTGTGCATGGAGTTGTATGAGTTGCAGCCTGCATGATAGCATCTAACAACATGTCCTATACATTCAACAATGCAGTCGGGATTCTGGGGCAGGGGACACCTCAGCAGATGCTCTAGGGTATGAAAGTCAACACCTGGACTTTAAAGGTCTGCCCTAAAAGCCAGTGAGATGTTGGGGAAATCAACTCTTTGGTTCTCACAGAGTGGCAAGGACAGTAAACATAGAGGGGGTATATTGTTGGTGGGCCAAGTTGGCAGTCTGGACCTGAGGATTTTTAATAAGAGCATATTTGCTTTTCAATAGAGTTATCTCTATGGAGAAATTCGATAAATGAACTTGTCAAAACAACAAGTGATACAAGCCATTGATATTCTAGTTGTCTTGAGAAAACAAATTAGAGTGGTCCAGAATAAGTAAGGACATGCTGAATTGCTGAACCTGCGAGGACAAAGAAGAGAATGGGGGAGAGAAGGAGAGTGGGTATCTAAGGTAGGGAAACAGGAGGGAAGATCGCTTGAGGCATTGATTCTTAGTGTTGACTACATATTCTAATCAACTGAACTGCTTAAAACAATTACTGATGACTGAGCTCATTGACAGAAGCTGAAGGGGTTGTTGCAACCATTAATATTTAGGTGATTACAATGGACTCTGCTTGGTGAGAATCACTGGGTTGAGAGGGAAGGTAGGGTAGAAAGGGGAAACCAATCACAGGATCTACATGTAATTCCCTCCCTGGGACAGACAACAGAAAAATGGGTGAAGGGAGACACCGGACAGTGTAAGACATGGCAAAGAAATAATAATTTATAAGTTATCAAGGGTTTTTGAGGGAGAGGGGGCAGGCAGAGAGGGGAAAATGAGGAACTGATACCAAGGGCTCAAGTAGAAAGCAAATGTTTTGAGAATGATGATGGCAACAAATGTACAAATGTTCTTGACACAATGGATGTATGTCTGGATTGTGGTAAGAGTTGTATGAGTCCCCAATAAAATGATTTAAAACAGAAAAAGAAAAAAAGTGAAAAAAAGTTGAAAGGCCAGGTTTTATAAGTTGGGCATAACCAACAAACCTTTTCGCTGTCCATTTGATTCAGACTCATGGCTACTCCAGAAGATTCAGCATAGAACTGCTCTTCAGAGGACTTTACGTGGCTCTTCCAGAAGTAGATCATTAGACTTTCTGAAGTGTCTCTGGGTAGAATCAAGACTCCAACTTTTTTTGGTTAGTCACTGAGCTATTGAGTGTTAACTATTTGCACTACCCTGAGACTCCGTTTTGATCTTAGTAGTTACTCTTGTGGTTGCTACGTGCCCTATGGTCAGTTTCAACTTATAGAAATCCTATGTACAACAAAATGAAACACTGCCCGGTGTGTCCCATCCTTAAAATAGTTGTGATTGAGTCCACTGTTGCAACCACTGTGTCAGTCCATCTCCTTGATGGTCTTCCTCTTTTCCACTGACCTTTTCATTTACCAAGCAGATGCCCTTTTCCAGCTGTGCAATAAATCAAAAGAAGGAACGAAGCAGAGAAAGTGCCAATGTGGACTTCACAACACGAAGATCAGCAAACATTACCACAAGAGGTGTACTGCATCATTGTTGGATGGTCTTAAGGAATATATATATATATATATATATATATATATATTGTGTATGTGTGTATAAGGTCTTGGAGAATAAACTCTTATTTATACAGATGAAGAAAATTGGCCCACCGAGCATTATAATTTTAAAAAAGTTATCTCTATAGAATAAATCCAACAACAGCAACTCCAAGTTAGGCAGGAAGCTTAGGGGACAGCGAGTTTATGTTCATAATAGAGGAGTAATTAGAAGGGAAGGTTAAGAGTGGTTGTGGAACTTGAAGGATGTAGTCAATGCCCCTGAATTATACATGTAAAAAGCATCAAACCGGCATGTTTTGGCGTGAATATTTTCTACAACCGCAAAGATTAAAATAAAGTATTAAAAAATGAATATCAGTTCAGAGAATTGACTATGTCAACATCACACACTTGGCTACCGTTTAGAAGCTAGGTAGAACCCAGAAAGAATTATAAGCAGTGCCGGTTGGGGCAAGATATTAGGAGTATATGAGTGGAAATATCTCATGTTGCAACCAAGAGCTGAAGGTGGAGGGAAAGGAAATTGGGAAGGAACGGTAATGAGTATTATGGGTAAATTAAGTCTGTTATGGAACCTGACCTAGCTCTGATTACACCATAACCAGCCTTTGTTGCAGCAACACGCTCCCATGGCCTTTGATATCGGTGGTGGCATAGGCTTCTTATCTTTCAGCTCCCACACTTTACCAGAATGGTTGGGGAAAAATTATGCTATTTCCCTAAGACGCTAGGGATGGTGCCGACATGCAGTCCTTGTTCCTCTCCCCACCGCCCCACCAGCTTTGTCAAGGAAGGAACGGAATATCAGAGAAGTTAATGTGCCTCAAGCTACATAGTTGGTCTGGAAAGGGGGCACAGGGACCATTGTGTTTTGTTAAGGGGCTTCGAAAATTGTAGTTTCAAGATGAACACCATGAGCTATGTCTCTCTCGATCCCATTCGTGTCACTTTGGAAGGCGACCTGTATAGGAGTGGAGTAGTTTAGAGGGAAGGAAAAGTAAAGTAAGTTACTTTATGGACCTTAAGTATGTTAAGTACTTAAGTGCTTTAAGTGTGTTAGTCTGTTACCAAAATTAAAGAGGAAGCATAAGTCTTGTTAAATAGGTCCAGAGTGACATACACTGGTCCTGCAAGTGCCTGAGTGGTTGTCTAGCTCAGGGCTTCAAAATGGACAGAGTAGTTCAATCATGACCAAAGGAGCAAAACCAGGAAAACTTGGAATTTTCAAAATGTGGATGGTTACCTGGAATGATAACCTAAAGAGGAAACATTATGGGCAAATCCCTGGAATGGGAGACTTGGAAAAGTTATAGAGAGCCCTTTTATGAGCCTGATGTGGGAAACTGGATTATTGCCACGACTACGGCAAAGCAGCATATATTGAAATCAGCTCAGCCAGCTGCAAATTTGAGCAGGGAGCCATTATTCCTGACGCTGCCAAGCAAGAGATTTGGTTACTATGCAATATACATGCTCCCTGTGTTTTCTAAGAGGGAGATGAAGTTGACTCAAAAGTTCCTCTGTTTCCGCTATTGTTGCAAGTACCCACAATTTGCAAATTCTCGTCCATTTTGGTTTTGCTTTATTGACCATGACTAATACCAGTTATTTAATGATGGAAGAAGCATCAAAACAAGTTGGACAGAATATACCAAGTCACTGTACCAAAAAGAACCAGTCAACATTCAACCATGTCAGAAGGTAGCATATGAACAAGAACCAATGGTACTTCAATGAACCAATGAAGGAAGAAGTTCAAGCTGCACTGAAAGCATTAGACAAAAACAAGGCTCCAGGAGTCTGTGAGATTCCTATCGAAATGTTTTAAAAAGTCGAGGAAGTACTGGAATCACTTATTCATCTCTCTTAGGAAATTTGAAAGACAGCTTCTTGCCCAACTGACTGGAAGAGGTCCATATTTGTACACATTCCAAAGAAAAGTGACCCAACAGAATGCTCAGATTATCAAACAACATCATGGGTATCACATATAAGTAAAATGTTGCTGAGGATCTTACCACTGTTGCAGCGGTACATTGCCAGGGAGCTGCCAGAGGTTCAGGCTGGATTCCGAAGAGGACATGGTACAAGGGATATCATCGCTGAGGCCAGCTAGATCTTGGCTCAAAGCAGAGAATACTAGAAAACTATTTACTTGTGTTTCCTTGACTGTGCTAAGGCATTTGACGATGCAGACCATAACAAGCTATAGACGGCCTCGAGAAGAATGGAAATTCCAGAACACTACATTGTGCTCAAGTGGAACCTGCACGTGTACATGCAGAACCTGTGCAAGAGGCGAGAGTGCGAACAGAACCAGGGTTTAAAATCAGGGAAGTTGTGCATCAGGATTGTTTGCTTTCACCAGACTCATTCAATCTAGTTAAAAAAATGATCAGAGGAACTGGTTTATATGAAGAAAAATGTGGTATCAGGACTGGATAAATCTACTGTAGATCTTTTGAAAATATTAAAAAGTAAGGATGTTACTTTGAGGACTAAGGTGTGCCTGACCCAAGCTATAGTATATTTCATCACCTCCTATGCATGTGAAAGTTGGATATGTAATAAAGAAGGCTCAAGAAGCATCCGCACATTTTCATTATGGTGCTGGAAAAGAATATTGAAATGACCATGGACTTACAAGAGAACAACCAAAACTGTCTTGGAAAAATGTACAACCAGAAGGCTCTTTAGAGGCAAGAATGGTGAGACTCTATCTTGTGTACTTTGTACATGTTGTCAGGAGAGACAGGTCCCTGGAAAAGAACATCATGCTTGGTACAGTCAGGGAGCAGCAAAGTAGAGGCAGGCTCTTGACAAGGTGTCTTGACACAGTGGCTGCAACAATGGGAACAACAATGGGAACAAGTGTGGCGATGGTGCAGGACCAGGCGGTCTTTCGCGCTGTTGTGAGTCAGAGCTGACTGCAGGACACCTAACAACAGGGCTGGATATGAATTAACTTCCCCTTGGGGAAAAAGGGAGGTGGGGGATCCTCTTTGAGGACATTTTTCTTAGGACACCGGATACATTTTTGAGGCTAGCACAATATTACCTGCATCGCTGCGCTATGCCAGTGAAAATGATTTGAGATGCTTTTACTTGATTTCTCTTCAACATTATCTTGTACATCTCACTCTTCTTCATTTTATACCAGCATGTCCATCCTACACAGGTTGTTTGCTACCATTTTCCTGTAGAGATGGGTTTAGACTCACCACATCATGATGATTATCATTTAGAATCGGTAGAAGTAGAAGTCTAGATTAGGATCATTTCTTTGGAATTACAACTGTGAGAAGTTCGCCTTGATTCCAGCCTTTGCAACATTCCTTAGGCAATGCCAGGAATTTCTTTGACTTCGGTTTCTCTGAAAGTCAAAGTGGTTAACAGATTGATCCAATGATCCTCCTGGCAAGCCTGGAGGCAGACAGCAACAGGGCTTATCCCCAATGGACGCTTAGAATTTCAGTGAAATGTGCTTTCCAGACCATAACTTTCTTGGTGGTAGAATGGAAATGTGAAAATCCTTGTTTCTCAGGCAAGGTGACCTTGACTTCACTGGGAAAGGTATGATGATGGTTCAGCTCAGTTTCATAAAGACATACTTTTCCTCTCAGGCACTGTAGTTCACAATAGGGACTATACTGAGAGTATAATAAAATACAGTTTTCAGGCTGGGTAGTGGTTACAAGTCAGGCTGCGGTCTGGGTGGTTGGCAGTTTGAAACCCCCAGCAGCTCCACGGGTAGAAGACTTGACTTTCTACTCCGGTTAACAGTTACCATTTCAGAAACCCACAGGGAGTCACTGTGAGTCAGCACTGACTCTATCTATGGCGGTGAGCTTTTGAGCTGCTTAATCTCTGCAATTTCACAAAGCCTTATGAATAAGGCAAACTCAACTTCTGCATTGGTGAATATGAACATGAAAGTAATGTGTGGATGTGAAATCACTACATGAAATGATTACATATGCTTGATGAATAGTTTTCATATCTTTCGAAGGATATCAAGAATTTTGAGAGCTGAGACGATCTAATCTCAATTAGATTTAGAATATTTTAGAATTTCCTACCTAAAAAGGATTATTAGAGTAAACCATATTATAGTAATGTTTTACAAATTTGGCTATGACCTACTGTAAAAAATGTCTTATAGCTGAATCAGTACACAAAACATATACATAGGTAGAATTGATAAAAAACAAAAATTGACATGAAATAATACTCATAGTTCTTATTCTGTTTTATAAATGAGGGCTAGTCATGACCTGCTATTTGATGGCTATGTTTTGGGTTGTTAACTGACAGGTCAGCACTTCAAAATTATCAGAAACATCACAGGAGAAAGATGGCCCTTTCTACTCCTGTAAAGAGTTATAGTCTCAGAAACTCACAGGGGGTAGTTCTTTCTTGTGCCATAGGCTCACTAGGAGTCAGCCCTGCCTGGATGACAGTGAGTTCGGTTGGTGTGGGGTAGAGCACACAATGTGATAAACAAAGGCACGTGGTTGTTAGGTGCCTTGCATGGCAAACCTATGTGTACCAGAAGAAAAGCCTGCCTGGTCTCCCTAGCTCATAACTCTTCTGGTGTTGGAGTCCCTTGTTGCTGCCACTGTGTCAATCCATCTTGTTGAATGAAGGCCTTCCTATTTTTCATTGCCTCTCCACGTTACCAAGCACAATGTCCTTCTCTATAACCCATCTCTCCTGACAACATTACACAAAGCATATGAGATGGAGTGTATGAGGCGATTGAAGATATCATGGCCTGGGTCAGGTGCATGTTAGTCCTCAAAGTAACATTCTTGTTTTTCAATATTCTCAAAAGGTCTTGCGCAGATTTATCCAATGCCATTATTCCTCTGATCTCTTGACTGCTTCTATGAGCATGATGAAATCAAACAAGATGAAATCCTTGACAACTTCAATCTTTTCTCCTTTTACCATGAAGTTACCTATTGGTTTGGGTATGAAGATCTTGGGTTTCCTTGACAATGAGTTGTCATCCAGGCTGCAATCCTTGAACTTCACTGGTAAATTCTTAAAGGACTCCTCACTTTCAGCAAGCAAGGTTGCTTCATCTGCCCGTCACAGGCTGTTCATCAGCTTTCCTCCAATCTTGATGCCACATTATTCGTCATATAAGCCAGTTTCTCTGATAACTTGCTCAGCATACAGATTGAATAAGTATGGTGAAGGCACACAACCCTGATGCACACCTTCCTGATTTTGAACCATGCAGTATTCCCTTGCTCTGTTTGCACAACTGCTTCTTGATCCATGTACAGATTCTGCATGAGAGCTATGAAGTGTTCGGGAATTCCCATTCTTTTCAAAACTATCTATAGTTTGTTAGGACCCACACAGTCGAATTCCTTGACATAGTCAGTAAACCACAAGTACATATTTTTCTGGTGTTCTCTGCTTTGACCTAAGATCTCTCTGACACCAGTAAAAATGTTCCTCCTTATATGTCCTCTTCTGAATCAACCTGAACCTTTAGAGCCCTGGTGATTCAGTGGGTTATGTGATGGGCTGCTAAGTGCAGGGTTAGTGGCTAAAAACCACCAGCCGCTCTGAGAGAGCGGCTTTCTGTTCCCAGGAAGAATTACAGTCTTGGAAACCCACAGGGGCAGTTCTACTTAGTCATATTGGTTCATATGACTTGGAATTGACTTTGTGGCAGTGTAATATTCAATATGAAAAAAGTCACCGGAAATGTTTCTGAATGAAGCTTGTAGTCTACTTGGGGAGAGAGAATAAATTTAGAAACTACCACAATCTATTTTAAAACAATGGCCAATTCGGTGCAAAATAATTTTGTGCATTCTGAAAAGGATGCTTTATCAGTTTATTTTTCTAAATGGAGACACGCAGATCTAGGAGAGAGAAGACAACTTAAAACAGCATGCTCTTTTCAAAATCTTATTTCATGTTTGTAAGAAACACTTTCCATGTATGTATATGTATGGATTGTGATAAGAGTTGTATGAGCCCCTAATAAAATGTAAAAAAAGAAAAGAGGAGAAAAAAGAAAGAATATGATTAGGGCAAAGAATGTACAGATGTGCTTTATACAATTGATGTATGTATATGTATGGATTTTGATAAGAGTTGTATGAGTCCCTAATAAAATGTTAAAAAAAGAATATGCTATTATGAAAAAAAAAGGAAAAAAGAAATACTTGCCAGATTTTTACATCTCTGAAATTGAGGTGTATTTTATGACTGATCAATTTTATAATCACTACTTTCAGTCTCCTCTTATGAGTCAGTTGTCACTGTTTGCATTGGTTATCAGTTCAGGTGGTGACATGACTGGGTCCATTTGAAGAAAGAATATCATTTTTGATAAACTAAATTCTTTTTAGTAAGATCATTAAGTGTCAGCATCAAAACTTTCAGAATATTGTCAATGGCTTGGAAAGCAATTTCAGAAACAATAATGGTACACACAGAAAAAGAAGAATAAAAGCTGACCTCCAGTGTATTAGTCATACAGATGATAATATTATGTAGAAAATGCTAACATATGGAACTCTATGCCAAAATGTGGTTTATAATTCTAGATTGGAAAAAACACTTTGTTTATATATTATTTCTGATTTAGTTGAGAGGGATATGTGATTAAAGGCTAAATCTAAATTAGTCATAGGGAGCTTTTAAATGTAACTATAAAATAAAATTTCTAAGTAATAAGAAAACATTGTGCTGTTTACTTGGCAGCCGTTTTTCTTTCTTAACGGTGGAGTAAACATATTCTTGTTCCTATTGTTAGGTGCCATCAAGTCAGTTCTGAGTCAGAGTACTAACATCTACAATATAAGGAAACATTCTGCCCTGGGTCATCGCCCACATTCCTTTCTCTGTGAGTCCATTATTGCAGTCGCTGTGTCAACCCATGGGGTAGTTACATGATCTGTTGTCAATTTGCGTCTGAGGGTGAGAGGGTGGAGTTTAGCCTGTGAATCAGGTCGCAGCTTGATGACCTCATATTGAGGCACGAAGGAGATAAATAGCTCACTGGAGGAGGGACAGACACACACTCCCCACAAGACATTACTGACTATCAGACTACGCTGATGCAGCCAGAGCCCTGGAGCTGGAGGAGCCATGTGGAGACCAACACCAGCATTGAGATGCTTCCACTGCCACTGGATCCACAAGACTTTCCACCCACTGGCCTGTGATCTTCCTGCATTCGGCATCATTGCATGTGTTTTGTGAGTCTGAAGAGGAATTTATACATTGGAATCAGACATATGGGCTAATATTGGACTTATAGACTTGTTCTGGACTGGGCTGGAATGTTTTTCTCAATATTCAATTGCTCTTGTATATAAAGCTTTTCTTTTACGCACATGAGTGTCTGTGAATTTGTTTCTCCAGTCTACCCAGACTAACACAACCCATCATTAAAAAAACTACTTTTATTAGTGGCTCTTACATCTCTTGTCACAATCCGTACAATCATCCATGGTGTCAAGCACATTTGTGCATATGTTGCCATCATCATTTTCAAAGCATTTTCCTTCTACTTGAGCCCTTGCTATCAGCTCACAACCCATAACTTTGAAGGTCTTCCTCTTTGACACTGATTCTACCAAGTGTGATGTCCTTCACGGACTAGTCTTCCTGATAACTTGTCCAAAGTACACTTAAGGAAGCTTCACCATCCTCAGTTCTAAGGAAGATTCTTGTTATATTCCTTCTAAGACAGAGTTTTCTTTTCTCTTTTTCCCCTGAGGCCCTAGTGATTTTATTTTATTTGTTTATTTTTCAACAGTTTTATTGGCAAGTAATTTACATATCATAATTCTATAGTTGAATCATTCAATCATGTCAAGGAGAATTGTACAATCACCCCCACACCAAGATATGTTTTCATTCATTCTTCTGGCAGTTCATGTGATATTTAATATTCTTCACACCATCTTAATTCAGATGCATCACTTATTCTTTGATCTTCCTTATTTATTTCCAGCTCTCACTTGAGTATGAAGTCAATTGAATTGGCTTGGATGTGGCTCACATAATTCCTCAAGGTAATGTCCTAGCTTCTCAACACTTCAGAAAGGTCCTTTGCACCAAGTTTGACGAACATAAGATATTGTTGGATCTCTTTTTTAAAACAGTTTTATTGACATGTAATTTACATATCATACAATTCAATAGTTCAGTCATATTAAGCAGTGTTGGGCAATCATCACCACACAATTTCAGAATATTTTCTTCTTTCTAGTATTCATTGTTGTTAGTTCTCTCCGCTTTACTCCCAACTCTACACCCAACAACCTACCCTATATGCTTCTAGGTAATTATTAATCCAGTTATTCTCCAGAGATTTATTTATCCTGGATTTCATGCACAAAATTTGAACTAGAAACAAATGAACAAAAACAACCATGAGAAAACAAAACAGAGAAAGACCATCAACTAAAAGAAAACAGAAAATATAAAAAAAAACAACATTAACAACTTTACAATGGGTCAAAATAGAGAGAAAATGATTAGGTGTTACATTTTAACCTAACTACATTTGACATATGTTGTTTTATTTCTTGACTGTTTCTTTCATGAAAATTGATTGTGGATTCATGTAAAATGAAATTCTTGACAATTTAAATCTTTTCTCCATTTGTTATGATGTTGTCTATTGGCCCAGTGATGAGGATTTTTAAAAAACAGAGTCATAATCCATAATGAAGCCTGTCATATTTTATTTTCATCAGTATTGCCGCAAATCTTCTTTCTTTCCATAAGCATGCTGCAGGTTGTTAGCAAGTCTTTCTTCAATCTTGATTCCAAATTATTCTTCATACATTTTCTTGGATTATATTCTCAGCCTACATATTGAATAACTCTGGTGAAGGCATAAAAGAGTGACAAATGCCTTTTCTGATGTCAATCCATGGAGTATTCCCCTATTTTATTCCAGTGACTGCCCATTGGCCTGTGTACAGGTTCTACACGATCACCGTGAAATGTTCTGTATTTCCCATTTGGTGCAATGTTATCCATAATTTTTAATGATCCACACTGTGGAAAGCTTTTGAATAGTCAATATAATCCAGGTAAGCATCCTTCTGTTTTTTCTCTGTTTCTAGTCAGGAGCTATTGGTCATCAGCAATTATTATCTCTTGCTTCCCATTCTCTTCTGGCTCTAACTGGAATTTCTGGCTTTTAATGTACTCTTGAAACTGTCTTGTATTATCGTTAGCATAAGTCATTTTATTGGGGGCTCTTACAGCTCCATACATCAATTACATCGAGAACACTTGTGCATATGTTGCCATAATCATTTCAAAAACATTTTCTTTTTATCTGAGCCCTTGATATCAACTCTTTTCCCCCATCCCTACCTCAACCTCTCATCCTTGTGAACACTTGGTAATAGAAATTATTTTATTTTCATATTTTACACCGTCAGTTGTCTTCCTACACCCACGTTACTGTTGTTCATCCCCCTAGGGGGTTGTTTATGTTGATCATTACAATCAGTTCCCCCTTTCTCTCCCCCCCACCCCTGCCACACACACCTTCTCCCTACCCTCAAGGTATTTAAAAAATCATTTTATTGGGGGCTCGTACAACTCTTATCACAATCCATACATCCATCCATTGTGTCAAGCACATTTGGACATTTGTTGTCATCATCATTCTCAAAACATTTGCTTTCTACTTGAGCCCTTAATATCAGCTCCTCATTTCCCCTCTCTCTCCAAGCTCCCCCTCCCTCATGAACCCTTGATAATTTATAAATTATTATTATTTTGTCATATCTAACATTGTCCAATGTCTCCCTTCACCCACTTTTCTGTTGTCCATCCCCCAGGGAGGAGGTTATATCTAGATCCTTGTAATCAGTTCCCCCTTTCTACCCCACCAACCCTCCACCCTCCTGGTATCGCCACTCTCACCACTGGTCCTGAAAGAATTATCTGTCCTGGATTCCCTGTGTTTCCAGTTTCTATCTGTACCAATGTACATCCTCTGGTCTAGCTGGATTTATAAGGTGGAATTGGGATCATGACAGTGGAGGGAGGAAGCATTTAAGAAGTAGAGGAATGTTGGATGTTTCATCATTGCTACCCTGCAATCTGACTGGCTCATCTCCTCCCCGCGACCCTTCAGTAAGCGGGTGTCCAGTTGCCTACAGATGGACTTTGGGTCTCCACTCTGCACTTACTCTCATTTATGATATTACTTTTTGTTCTTTGATGCTTGATACCTGATCCATTCAATACCTCATGGTCACACAGGCTGGTGTGCTTCTTCCATGTGGGTTTTGTTGCTTCTGAGCTAGATGGCCGCTTGTTTATCTTTGAGCCTTTAAGACTCCAGACAATATATCTTTTGATAGCCGGGCACCATCAGCTTTCTTCACCAAATTTGCTTACGCACACATTTGTCTTCAGCGATCGTGTTGGGAAGGTGTGCATCATGGAATGCCAATTTAACAGAACAAAGTGTTCTTGCATTGATTATGTACTTGCGTGGAGGCCCAATGTCCATCTGCTGCCTTAATACTAAACCTATAAATATATACCTGTGGATCTATTTCCCTACCATCCTATATAAATATATTTACATATGTACATAACTGTATTTAGACCTCTATAAATACCCTTTGTCACCTAGTTCTTTCTTCTATTTCCTTTTACTTTCCTCTTGTCCCATTATCATGCTCAGCTTTCAGTAATTTCTCTCAGTTACATTGCCCTTACCAGACCTCTCATACCTTCCTTGCCACTAATTTTTGATCACTTGTTGTTCCTTTGTCACTGGGTTGGTCAATACCACCTCCTTATCCTGCCTCTCCTTCTCCCATATCCCCCAGAACCATTGTTTCCATTGTTTGCTCCTCCAGACTGTTCATTCAGTCTATCTTATCTAGATAGATCTGCAGAGATAATAATATGCACCAAAAAACAAAAACAAGTTATAGCAAGACAAAGTGACAAAAGAGAACACAGCAAGTCAGCATAGAGAGGGTAGCCAGTGGAGGGACCTGAGGGCTCGACCCCCATACCAGCTACTGGAAAACTGTCCATCCCCCCAGAAGAATTTACTTTAGAGGATGGCACTGAAGCTAGGGGAGAGGGACATATCTGGTCATAGCATATGGGAGTAAATGAATGGGGAGGAAGAGAGAGTGGAGCATACCCTGGCCCACCAGGCCTGGAGGACGATATCCCCGCTCTGAACAGCCAATGAACAGAGTGAGCCATATAGCTGATCCCACTATGAGACCCGACATCCCTCGCAGACCCATGGCCCTACAGGGGACAACACTGGAGACTCCGTGTCAGGATTGGCCCGGACTGACCCCACAACACCGAGACAAATCACTAAAGCATTCCGCAGAGCAACTAGGGGAGCAGGGAAGGGAGTTCCTGAGGGAGTGCAAAGGATAGACTTGGGGACCAGAGCAGGGCACCCCATCTGACTTGACTGGAGGACGTGCCTAGAGGTAAAAAATCAGACCTTGATGTATTTACTGGGTTTTCTTTCTTTTTTAAATTAAAAAAATGTTTTTCTTTTTAAAATTAATTTATTCTTTTATAGATCATTGGTTTTCTTTTTTGTTGTCCTCATTGTGTTCTCTTTTGTTGCTTTGTCTTGCTATACCTTCAGGATATTGCTGCTCTCATTATTGATCCTGAGGGGTTTATCTGTCCTAGATTCTGTGTGTAAAGAGCTCTTATCTGTACCAGTGTACATTCTGTAGTATAGCCAGATTTGTAAGCTAGAACTGGGGTCATGATAGTGGGAGTAGGAGGTGGGGACGAAGCCTTAAAGAACTAGAGGAATGTTGTGCGTTTGGTTGGTGTTATAATGCACCATGGCTGTCTATCCTTTCTGGTGACTCTTCTGTGAGGGATATCCAATTATCTACAGGTGGACTTTAGGTCTCCATTCCGACCCCCCTCATTCATATCAAAATGGTAGTTTGTTTTGGGTCTTCTGATGCCTGATACCTAATTCGGATGCCTGATACCTAATCCCATCCATACCTCATGATCACATGGGTTGGTGTGCTTCTCCCATGTGGGCTTTGTTGCTTCCCTGCTAGATGGCCACTTGTTCAGCTTCAAGCCTTTAAGACCTCAGATGCTATATCTTGTAATATCTGGGCACCATCTTCTTCACCACATTAGATTATGTACTCATTTTGTCTTCAGAAAGGTGTCAGAAAGGTGGACATCACAAAATGCTAGGTTATTAGAACAAAGTGTTTTTGCGCGGAGGGAGGACTTGAGGAGCGACCAGTGTCTGTCTGCTCCCTTAATAAGGAGGGAATTATTTATGGAAGCAATCAACCACCCATTCCATATCCTTCTCTTATTGCTTACTCTTCATGTTCCTCTCACACACAAATATTTTTAAGTGTTAAAACTTCCTTATCAGTCTTGTTTTGCATGTTTCCATATTTGATTAAACCCACTTCTATCAAGGTGATTTCAATTTAGTGACCCGAGATAGCACTTCTATGACTATAAATCTTTATAGGCACAGACAGGCTCGTTGCTATCTCTCAGAGCTCGCCTTCCAGTTAGCAGCCTAACACCTAACCCATAACTGCACAATTTAGAAGTTGAGATTAGCTACTCTGGAAACTGAAGGAGTTGTTTTCTGAGCTGGTAATAAGCCTTCCTCCAATCCTAATGCTGAACTGGTCTTCATGTAATCCAGCTTCTCGGATGCATAGTTCTATGCATTGCTGTGAAGCTACCGATAGCAATTAGCCCAACCTCATCTTTTTGGGCTTTGACATAATTATAAACTCATATGAGTACCAGGACCCACATCTTTTCAAGTCAATTTCCCTTCCAATGAACTAAATTTAAGATGAGGATTTTCTGGCTCGACCAGAGGATGTACACTGGTACAGATAGGAACTGGAAACACAGGGAATCCAGGACAGATAATCCCTTCAGGATCAGTGGAACGTGGAGGGAAGGTGAGGTAGGAAGGGGAAACTGATTACAAGGATCTACATATAACTCCCTCTCTGCGTGAAGGGGGTGAAGGGAGATATCAGATAGTGTAAGATATGACAAAATAATAATAATTTATAAATTATCAAGGGTTCATGAGGGAGGAGGGAGCTTTGAGGGAGCGGGAAAATGAGGAGCTGATATCAAGGGCTCAAGAAGAAAGTCAATGTTTTGAGAATGATGAGGGCAACAAATGTCCAAATGTGCTTGACAAAATGGATGGATGGATGGATTGTGACAATAGTTGTATGAGCCCCCAATAAAATTATTATTTAAAAAAACAATGTCAAAAAAGAAGAGGATTTTATCTCTCTTATTGGTGTTTTTATACAATTGGGGTTTGGTAGTTTTATGGAAGCAACTTGTTTTATGGTGTTAATTCTGCCTTTGATTAAGTAATTTTTGAACTACTTTGTCATCATTCACTTCCCTTTTATTTTTCACTTTGAAATGAAGAACAAGATCCAGAGCTAATAGTGAGAACAGACACAGCCAAAAAAATGCAGAGAAATGGAATTTGAAACAATTATAGAAGGTGATGTTCCAATTCCCTAATAGGTAAAATTCCTGGTGCCACCCCCAGGTAGTCTTGCCAAGATCTTAAGAGCAACTTTTCTTGCCTGTAGAAACCCCAGCCTTACATCTCATGAGCTAGGTCATTCCAACCTCCAAAGTGCCTTTCTAAATAATTCAGGAGAGGCCAAGTTTTCCTACCAGAAAGCAAGAGCTCAGCTCTAAAGGTAGCTCAGGGAAATTTCTGGATAGTGTTATTTTTTTCAGAACAATTTAGAGGATATGCCACAAAGGTTTGTGGACTATGATTGATGTACAGCCCAAGCCAAATACCAAGCTTCAAATTAGAATAGTAGTCAATAGTATTATGAAGGTAGATTTGTACACAAATCTGATGAAGGAGGAATAGGGCAGAATAAGGAAGATCAAGAGTTTTACATTCAAATATATAAGCAAACTCCAATTAGTAAATGACTGACTATTTCAGGGAAAGTAGTTGTTGAACCTGTTCCTGAAATGCTAACAGTGAATTCAAGGTTTTCGAGTGATATGATTATTAACATTAAATGAGGTAGAATGCATGACATTTTTTTTGTCGGCGAATTTACAAAATTGAAGTGTTTTAAGGACAGAAGTCAGCTGTGTTTTCAGTTGGCAATATATTGCAAATTGTTGTACAAGTAAATTAGCTTTGGTTACATCCAAACAGAGCTTTCCAAAATCCCATGCTTTCAATTTCTCAAACAATCACAAAGCAATTAATGTGCTTAATTTGTTTATGTCAATAATGCTGAATTCCGACTGGCTGGTTTCTCATTTTCTTCCTTGTGATAGGTATTTTTTTTTAAAGTAGAGGATTATGTTACCTAGAAGTTTCTTACATGCATTTAAAAAATAGATTTACTGTTTAAGTGGATAGTGCATTGTGGCACCCAGCATTTGGCTGACCAGGGTGTTTTGTTTTTTTTCCCGAAGAGCAATGGAATTCTTTATTCCTTCCCTACAACATGACACTTCTTGAATCTCCTATTGCTAGATACTCTCATCCCTTCTCAATTATTCTTTTTCTCATTATTATTATTTTGGTGTGGATTTTTAATTAATCACTTTATTAGGGGCTCATATAACTCTTATCACAATCCAACATACATCACAATCCATACATACATCAATTGCATAAAGCACATTGCCCTTATCATTCTCAAAACATTTGCTCTCCACTTAAGCCCCTGGCATCAGGTCCTTATTTTTTCCTCTCTCTTCCTGCTCCCCCATCCCTCATGAATCCCCAATAATTTATAAATTGTTATTTTGTCATGTCTTGCCCTGTCCGACTGTCTCCCTTCACCCACTTCTCTGCTGTCCTTCCCCCAGGAGGTCACATGTAGATCCTTGCAATCGGTTCCCCCTTTCCAACCCACCCTCCCTCTACGTTCCCAGTATCGCCACACACACCACAGGTCTTGAAGGGATCATCTGCCCCGGGTTCCCCATGTTTCTGGTTCCTATCTGTACCAGTGTACATCCTCTGGTCTAGCCAGACTTGCAAAGGAGAATTCGTATCATGATAGTGGGAGGTGGGGGAGGAAGCATTTAGGAACTAGAGGAAAGTTGTATTTTTCATGGTTGCTACATCGCACACTGTCTGGCTCGTCTCCTCCCTGAGACCCTTCTGCAAGGGGATCTCTAGTGGCCTACAAATGGACTTTGGGTCTCCACTCCGCACTGCCCCCCTTCATTCACTATGGTAAGATTTTTTGTTCTGATGATGCTTGATAACTGATTTCTTCGGGACCTCGTGATCACACAGGCTGTGTGCTTTTTCCATGTGGGCTTTGCTGCTTCTGAGCTAGATGGCCACTTGTTTACCTTCAAGCCTTTAAGACCCCAGACGCTATATCTTTTGAAAGCTGGGCACCATCAGCTTTCTTCACCACATTTGCTTATTCACCTGCTTGGTCTTTAGCAGTTGTGTCGGGAAGGTGAGCATCACAGAATGCCAATTTAATAGAAGAAAGTATTCTTGCATCTTAAAACAATCATTTTATTGTGGGCTTTTATAGTTGTTAGAACAATCCATATATCCATTTTATCAAGAGAATTTGTTCATATGTTGCCATCATCATTTTCAAAGCATTTGCTTTCTACTTGAGCTTTAGGTATCAGGTGCTCTTTTTGCCCTCCCTCTCATACTCTTTCACCCTTGTGAACCTTTGATAAATTAAAAATTATTATTATTTTCATATCTTACACCGCCTGCTGTCTGTGCCAGGGTGGTTTTTAAGGGCAGTCACATGTTTAATATGTGAGTATGGAGGCCATCTTCAGTTAATTAATTTTTTAATTCATTTCATTTTGCTATACTAGATAATGCCTGACATCAGGGGGAATGCAGGGATTTGTGTGAACAGGGAAATAATCAATGGTGACTAACTTCTCCTAAAGCTATGGGGTCTGCTATTCCCGAACAAAGAAAGTAAAATAGCAGGTGTTTTCTATTCCACCGTATGACATTTCTAATAAAATTCTATGTGAAGAGAGACAGCCAATAGAAATTATTTTCCAGCAGCACCAGCTGTTGATCCACCTGTCTCCTTACTGTTATGAGCTTTGATCTTGTAGCTAGGCAAATACCTTAATTAGATTACATGTCAGTTTTGCATAATGAGAGTAGGTCCAAAGCTGGAGCTTTACTGGGAAATGGGATCCTGCTTTGGTTGATGTCGTGTTTGTCCATGTACATGTAGACATCCACCAAGAGCTGCTCCCTCAGTTTTAAAGATTTTTATTCCCAACATTGCTGCTCAACACTGAGGAGTCTTGGGCATTGTTGGTGACTCTAAGGGTCAGTACCCCAGTTTCAGAAAACATCATCTCCTTGATAGGCGGAGAGCATGGACATCTGGCTAACAGAAACAATGAATGCATATTAAACCACACACACACGCACACACACACACACACACACAACAACCAAAAACCAACAAGCAAACCCAGCCTTTGAGTCACTATTCACCCTTGATGACTTCTTGTGTGTTCTAGGAGAACTGTGCGCCATAGTTTTCAATGCCTGTCATCTTTCAGATATAGATCATCACTTATTCCTTCCAAGGTGCGTCTGGGTGGATTCATATCTCCAACCTTTTAGTGTTGAAGCTGAGCTTCAACTGTTTGCACCACCCAGGATCTCTTCATAAAGCAGTTTCCCCTTCTTTTGCCTTTATACTATTAAAATCTTGTTGTTGCTAGTTGGTTTGGGTCAGCCGTGACTTATGGAGGATTTAGGTATCAGTGAACTAAACATTGCTGGGTTCTCTGCCATCTCCAAGAAGCTCTGGAGCTACAGTGGGTTCGAACTTGGGCTGCTAACCACAATTTAAAGTCATCAGCTGCTTCATGCAAAGAAAATCTATCTGTTCCCATCAGCTTTACAGCCTTGGAAACCCAAGGGGGAATTTTACTCTGCCCCACAGGGTAACTGAGTTGGCACTGACCTGATGACAATGATTTTTTAAATCATTTTATTCGGGGCACATACCATTCTTATCACAAGCCACACATACATCCATTGTGTAAAGCACACTTATACATTCATTGCCCCCATCATTCCCAAAACACTCACTTTCTGCTTGGGCTCCTAGAATCAGTTCCCCATTTTCTTTTTTATTTACCCCTCCCTCATGAATCCTTGATAATTTATAAATTATTATTTTATCATATCTTACCCAACCCATCGTCTCCCTTCACCCACTTTTCTGTTGTCCATCCCCAATGGAGGAGGTTATATGTAGATCCTTGTAATTGGTTCCCCCCTTCTATCCCCTCCTCCCTCCTGGTATCACCACTCTCACCACTGGTCCTGAGGGGTTCATCTGTCCTGGATTCCCTGTGTTTCCAGGTCCTATCTGTACCAATGTGCATCCTCTGGTCTAACCAGGTTTGTAAGGTAGAATTGGGATCATGACAGTGAGGAGGGGGAAGCGTTTAAGAACTAGAGGAAGGTTTTGAGTTTCATTGTTTCTACACTGCACCCTGAGTGACCTATCTCCTCCCCACTTCCCCTCTTCAAGGGATGTCCAGTTGTCTACAGATGGGCACTGTGTCCCCATCGCACACTCCCCCTCATTCACGATGATATGGTTTGTTTTTTTCCTTTGGTGCTCGATACCTGGTCCCTTCGATCCTTCATGATCACACACGCTGGTGTGCTTCTTCCAGATGACAGTGATTTTATGCCCTCTTCATGGTCTTATGGAAAATGAGAAGTAACAACTGCAATCACCCAGTAGTCATCAGAATGTGGAATGTTCAAGGCATGGACCTAGGAGAATTGGAACTTGTAAAAAATGAAATGGAACACTTAAGATCCAAATCTTCGACATGAAGGGGAGCAGGAGTGAACTGGTCTTGGCCAATTCACCGTTAGTCATGCGATCTACTAGGTTGGGAAGGACAAACTGGAGAGTAACAGTAGCCATGAGGATGACTCAGGGTTGTTACAATGCTGTTACCATCGTGGCAATTGGCTGAAGGGCCTACAGAGATTTCTTTTACTTACCATATTATCTATTCAAATAGCCATTTGAAAATACAAATTCATTATTCATGACTAATTCTCCATATTGAGTGAATAAAAGACATGATCCCAATTTCTAATAACGTACAGTCCAATGATCCAACTTAATTGCCGTGTTTAAAACTGTCTTTTAACTGCGTGACAAATATCTGTTTCCCATTTCAAGTGTATCATTTCCTATTATTCAGTCTCAAGATCTGTCTAGCCAAGGATTTTCAATAGTGGCTGAGTATCAGATTACTGGGGGAACATACTTGAAAATGCCAACGCTTATGCTCTCCCGAGCTTCATTAAATGAGGATCTCTGCATGCGGGTGTGTTTCAAAAGCTCCCCAGATGCAAACAGGGTTGCGCATCATTACCGCTAGCTAGCATAAAGTCTAAATCTGCTTCCAGGATACAATCTCAATGTCAATCCCCCCCGCCCCCCCCTTCACCAGCTCGCTTCATCAAGCACATTACTCATCTCTTTTTTCTCACAACATCCTTTATTCAAAATGCAGCTTCAGTGAAGCCTTTTTCAGGGAAACTTCTATGAGCTACACCCTTAAGTTTGGCTCCTTGTTTCTATGGTGCCCTTGTTAAGGCTATGAATTATTATAATTGACTTCTTTATTTAAAACTGAGAATTGGGTGAAAGTTTCCAGAGCAAATTGGCTTTCCACTTAACAATTCAAAGGCATTTTGGTTCATGGCCTTGACTGCTTTACCCATAAAGTAACAGCACTCTGCCATTTCTTTCCATTGTTATTTCTTTTCTCTGCCTTCCTACCCACTGACCTTTATCCCTGGGCAGATTAGCCCTTTGACTATGTGTGATTGATGGCCTAACGGAGTCCGTACCTTCATGCTGCTATTGTTCACCTAATAAGTCTATCACATGGCTGAAAGTTGAGCTGTGGGTATGGCCCAGGTGCAAAGAGTATCCAAGGGTCTCACTAATCTTGATCAGACCTGAACGCTCACTCTTCATTTATGGTGTTAAGTTTTGTTCACAGGACTTTCTTGTGTGATTCCTTCCAGAGTGACTGGCAGTGGTAGCCTGGAACTATGTAGTTATTTTGGTCGCAGGGCCCCGAGACTGAAGGTCATGTTATTCATTCGTTCTTGACTAAAACATTTTTGAACAACTTTGGTCTTAGGATCAAGGTGACAGATTATTTTTCCACCTGCATTTATTAATAAGTAAACATGATAAATTTTCCCTTTAATTATCATTGGGTGTGTTTTGTCTTCTTTGTGTGCAAGCTTCGTGTGGAAGACAATGGATATTTTCATTCAGCAAATGGTCAGGGCCAACTGACTCACTTCTGGAAAACCGACATCTTCCTCTAGCGTATGTTGATGCAAACAGCAGTGGGTGCTCAGAATGAATTGTTTTCCTGGTTCAACTTGAACTTGTATCTTCATTTAGCATTCTAATGGCAAATTTAAAATTATGTCATCAGTCAGCTTCATGGATTTAATTTTCCTTCCTGTCTACTAAATTGAAAGGATATTTTATTTTTCATTTATATTATATGAGTTCATTGCATTTATATTATTTTATATATTTTAATCATTTAAAAATAATTTTATTGGGGGCTCTTACAGCTCTTATAACCATCCATACATCAATTGTATCAAGTATATTTGTACTTATGTTGCCATCATCATTTTCTAAACATTTACTTTCTATTTGAGCCCTCCTGGTATGGCTACTCCCATTTCTGTTCCTGAGGGTTTTATCTGACCTGGATGTTGTGTGTCTGTATCAGTGCACATGTTCCAGTCTAGCCATAACTGAAAGGCAGGACTGGGATCATTATAGTGGGGTGATGAAGCCTCAAAGAACCTGAGGAATATTGTGTGTTTTATTGATGCTATACTGCACCCTGTTGGCACCCTTCCTTGTCACCCTTCTGTGAGGGGAAGTCCTATTGTCTGCAGATGGGTTTTGGGTCTCTGCTCCTACCCTCCCCATTCTCAACAATATGTTTTGTTGTTGTTGTTTTGGGTCTCTGGTGTCTGTTACCTGAGCCTATCAACACCCCATGATCACACAGGCTGGTGTGCTTCTTCCTTGTAGGCTTGTTGCTTCTCTGCTAAATGGCTGATTGTTTAACTTCTGAAGGGAATATTTTGAAATGATTTATTTTAGCCATTTTTTTGGAAAAAGGGTGAGGATACCCAAATTAATTAAATCCAGATAAATTAAAATCCACAGCCCTGAATAGTACTCTGTAAGTGTCTTGAAGACAGATCATATCATATCAATTTTGGGGATATATAATTGTATATCCATATATAATAATGGCATATAAATGCTCAAATTACAGAACAATATCATTGATATCACATACTGGTAAAATTTTGCTGAGGATCATCTAACAATGGTTTCAGCAATACATTGACAGGGAGCTGAAATAGGTTTAGGCTGGATTCAGAAGACATGAAATACAAGACATCATTACTGATAAGAACAAATACTACACTTGATCTTAACTAAAAGATTGAGAAGCTATGGGTAGGTTCATCATTACTGATGTCAAATAGGTCTTGCTGAAAGCAGATAATACTATAAAGATGTTTACTTGTGTTTTATTGACAATGATAAGGCTTTCAATAGTGTGGATACTAACAAGCTATGGATAGCCTTCAGAAGAATGGGAATTCTAGAACACTTCATGTGCTCCTGTGAAGCCTGCACATGGATCAGGAGGCAGTTGTGTGAACAGAACAAAGGAATACCGCATGGCTTAAAATCAGGAAAGGTGTGCAGCAAAGCTGTAACCTCTCATTATACTTACTCAGCCTCTGTGGTAAGCAGATATTCAGAGAAACTGGATTATTTGAAGAAGAATGTGGCATTAGAACTGGAGGAAGGCTTTTTAACAACCTGTGGTATATAAATAATCTTCCTGAAAGTGAGGAGGACTTGAAGCACTTGCTGATAAAGGTCAACAATTGCAGCCTTCAGTATGGATTACAACTCAATGGGAAGAAGACCGAAATCCTCACACTGCACCAATAGGTAACATCATGCTAAATGGAGAAAAAGTAAAGTCGCCATGGGTTTTTGTCTTGCTCGGATCCACAGTCAATACTCATGGAAGCAGTGGTCAAGAGACCAAATGCTGAGTAGCCTTGGGCAAATGTGCTGCAAAAGACTCTTCAGAGGGTTGAAAAGCAAAGATGTTACTTTGAGATTGACAGTGCACTTAACAGAAACCATGGTGTTTGTTCTCAATAGCCTCATATGGATGTGGAAGTTGGGCATTGAATAAAGAAGAAGCAAGAGTAATCCACGTATCTGAACTGTGGTGTTGGCGATGAACAGTGAAAGTACCATGGACTGCTAAAAGGACAAACCGATCTGTCGTGGAGGAAGTATGTCTGGAGCGTTCCTTACAGGCAAGGATGGCGAGACTTACTTTGGACATGTTGTCAGGAGAGCCAAGTCCCTGGAGAAAGACATCATGCTTGTTAAAGTGGGGGTCCGTGAAAAAGAGGAAGGCCCTCAAGGAGATGGATGGGCCCAGTGGCCGCAACAATGGGCCCAAAGATAGGAACCCTTGTGAGGATGATACAGGACCTTGCAGTGTTTATTGAGCATAGGGCTGGTAGGGGTTAGGACCGACTCCCTGGGACCTAAAAACAATAGCAACTGGCATGTACTAGTAGATAGTCAATTAAGACATGAAAAATAGCTGAGTTAGACCACTGGTTTAATTAAAGGCTTTTTGCACAAAAATTCTGAAGTCATCTATCATGTTTGAAATCAGATACATTTCTAATAGTAACTTTTGTCGTTGTAATTTTATTGCTCACACATTCTAGGAATATCACTTTCCTGGTTTATATTATTGTGACTTCATTAGCTTTTAAGTTCAGTGATATCCTTTCGATGTGGATCTTTCATCTGTAACATTGTACCTCACATAGATTTTAATATATGTAATTAATTAAAATTTCCACCCAAGTTTCATTAGAGAAAACAGAAAATATTAAAATATAAAATAAGAAAAATGTCAATTTATTGCACTCAAAGGAAATCACTGAAAAAATTTTTTGGTAAATTTCCTTTGAATTTTTTTTCTGTGTATCTAATTGATGCCTCACTTAGATGGCTGTTTGTTTGAAGACAAGTCTTTAAGATGCCAGACAATGTTCTTTCTGATAGCTGGCCACCATCTGTTGTCTTCACCACACTTTTCTATAGCACTTGTATCTCCAGTGATCTCTTCATGAGAGTATCTAGTAGGGACATGTCTTAAGAACAAATTGTTTATAGATTTGGGCTAGAATTAAGTTGGGACCCAAATACAAGTATGGATAATTGGGACCCAAATACATGTTTGGATAATATAAATAATTAATTTGGGACCCAAATACATGTATGGATCTATGGTTTATTATGTCTCTGGCTCACCTTAGAGACATCATTATAATTTTATGATAGAGAACATTATAGTCATTCCCCTGAAGCACTAGATAATTATATTGATAGTGTCATTAATTTATTCAATGGTATAGAATTTACAGCACTGTTGAGAGAAGGAAATTACACATGTATAGGTGGGCTTTTCAGCCCAACAGTACATGAATGGTTGACTTGTACAGATTAAACTCTTAAGTGAATAGACACTATTTACACAAACAATGGGGATTGGTGATAGGTCAAAACTTTCAATAACACTCATTCAGAGAGGTAGAACCATGCCAACCAGATTTCAAATTCTTATTCTTTTGTGGCTATCCATAGTTCATTATGATCCACACAGTCAAATCCCTTGGCATAGTCAATAAGACACAAGGAAACATCTTTCTGGTATTCTCTGCTATCAACCAAAATCAATCTGATATGAGCAATTATATCCCTTGTTCAATACCCTCTTCTAAATTCAGCTGCAACTGTTAAAAAATCTGCAGAAAATTTTACCTGCATGTGATATCAATGATATTGCTCTACAATTTCTCATTTTGTTGGGTCACTGTGTTACTCTGGGTAGACTAGAGAGACAAATTTATAGACACTCATATGTGTATAAGAAAGAGCTTTAGTTTGGTAGAAGCTTCTGTAGTTGTGGCATAGGGACCCAAGCCTTTGGTGCTTGACTACTGCATTCTCCCTTCTCCCTGCTCAATCCACCCCACCCTCTGTGCTCTAAGCCATGGATCTTGGATCAGCACAACAGTGGCAGCCCCCCTCCCACCCTCCTACCTGTGGGAAGTGCCCCTAGCCAGAAACAGATCACCTAATCCCCAACCCATCCCCTAAATATGCTCCCCTGCTCTGGAGTCAACACTTTCTACCAGACCACAGTGTGTGCAGCTGCAAACATCCCCTCAGGAGACCTGAAGGTGACTGGAACACAAACTGGAACACAACCCCTCAAGGTAGTTGGCTAAAGGCAGCCTGCAGAACCACCAACACCAACCTCCCAAAGAGAGAGCCCAGGGCTCTGAGACACCCAGGAAAATGGCACCTAGTTCCAACAAATCAACCAAAAACCAGCAAGCTGCTTCTACAGTTTTAACAAGAAAATGACAGAGGACCACCCGGACATAACATCAGTCACAGAAAAGGCAGAAGTTGACCTCCCACAGAAAGAAATCTTCAGAATGCTGCTTGAAGTCATACAGGACATGAGGGAAGCATTACAGAAAAAAAGGATGAAATGATAGAGGAAATAAAGGCCATGCATCAAAGGGAAATATAAGAGTTAAGGGGCGAGATAATTAAAAGTAATAACAAACTCATGGACATTGCCCCGAGAATGGAGTAGGCAGAGAACTGCACCAGTGACATAGATGATTCACAAGCAGAAATTAATAAACGGGAGAAAAAGTCTAACAAGTCCATCTGAGAAACTGAAGAAAACCTCAGAGCTATGTCTGACACTATGAGAAGGAACAACATCAGAATCATTGGCTTGCCAGAGGAATGCACATCAACACCAACATCCAAAATAGTGATGCTTGGAGGAAAACTTCCTTAGCTTAATGAATGAAAACCAGGCAACTATTCAGGGGGCTGAAAGAATACGACAGACTGAATCCCAAGAAGAAGTCACCAAGACATATAGTTGTTAAACTATCCAGCTATGAGAAAGAGCTTTCTATATAAGAGCAATTGAGTATTGAGAAAACATCCCACCCCAGTCCAGATCAAGTCCATAAGTCCAATATTAGCCCATATGTCCTATACCAATGTATAAATTCCTCTTTGGATTCATGAAACACATGCAATGATGCTGAGTGCAGGACAATCACATACAAGTGAGTGGAAAGTCTTGTGGATCCAGTGGCATTGGAAGCATCTCAGTGCTATCAGGGGTCCCCACTTGACTCCTTCAGCAACAGGACCTAGCTAGCATAGCTCCATGTGTCTTCTCCTCAGGAATGTATCGCAGGCAGCATGTGTCCTCCCTCCAGCGAGCTATCTAGCTTCCTGGCAATGAGGTCATCAAGCTGCGACCTGAATGACAGGCTAAACTCCACCCCTTCACTCTTTTTTATTTTTAAAATCATTTTATTGGGGCTCCTACAACTCTTATCACAATCCATAAATGCAGCCATTGTGTCAAGCACATTTGTACATTTGTTGCCATCATCATTCTCAAAACATTTGCTTTCTACCCATGCCCTTGGTATCAGCTCCTCATTTTTTCCCCTCCCTCCCCGCCTCCCCCTCCCACGTGAACTCTTGAAAATTTATAAATTATTATTATTTTGTCATATCTTACACTGTCCGATGTCTCCCTCCACCCACTTTTCTATTTTCCATACCCCCAGGAGGGTGTTATATGTAGATCCTTGAAATCGGTGGCCCCTAACTACCCCACCTTCACTCCATGCTCTTGGTATCACCACTCTCACCACTGGTCCTGAAGGGTTCATCTGCCCTGGATTCCGTTTCCACTTCCTATCAGTATCAGTGTACATTCTCTGGTCTAATATTTAAGAATTAGAGGAAAGTTGTATGTTTCATCGTTGCTACATTGCACCCTGACTGGCTTGTCTCCTCCTCACGACCCTTCTGTAAGGGGATGTCCAGTTGACTACAGATGGGTTTTGGGTTCCCACTCTGCACTTTCCCTCATTCACAATGATATGACTTTTTGTTCTTTGATGCCTGATGCCTGAGCCTTTTGACACCTCATGAGCACATATGCAGGTGTGCTTATTCCATGTGGGCTTTCTTACTTCTGAGATAGATGGCTGCTTCTTTATCTTCAAGTCTTTAAGACCCCAGACACTACATATTTTGATAGCCGGGCACCATCAGCATTTTTCACCACATTTGCTTATGCACCCGCTTTGTCTTCAGTGATCTTGTTGGTGAAGGTGAACATCATGGAATGCCAGTTTAATAGACCAAAGTGTTCTTGCATTGAGGGCTCTTCATTCTTTTTTTAAAAATCATTTTATTGGGACACATACAACTCTTATCAAAATCCATACATACATCAATTGTGTAAAGCACATTTGTACATTCTTTGCCCTCATTATTCTGAAAACATTTGCTTTCCACTTGGGCTCTTGGAATCAGCTCCTCATTTTTAATTTTATTCCCTCCTTCCCCACTCCCCCGTCCCTCATGAACCCTTGATAATTTATAAATTATTATTATTTTACCTTATCTTACACTGCCCGATGTCTCCCTTCACCCACTTTACTGTTGTCCGTCCCCCAGGAAGGAGGCTATATGTAGCTCCTTGTAATCGTTTCCCCCTTTCTACCACACCTTCCTTCTACTCTCCTGGTATCACCACTCTCACCACTAGTTCTGAGGGGTTCGTCTGTCCTGGATTGCCTGTGTTTTCAGCTCCTATCTGCACCACTGTACATCCTCTGGTCTAGCCAAATTTGTAAGGTAGAACTGGGATCATGACAGTCGGAGGGGGAAAGCATTTAAGAACTAGAAGAAAGTTGTGTACTTCATCAATGCTACACTCTACCCTGAGTGACTCGTCTCCTCTCCACTAGGGATAGCAAAGGGATGTCCATTTCTGCAAAGGGATTTCCAGGTGCCCACAGATGGGCATTGAGTCCCCACTCCACACTCCCCCTCATTCACGATAGTATGATTTTTGGTTCTTTGGTACTTGATACCTGGTCCCTTCGACCCCTCGTTATCACACAGGCTGGTGTGCTTCTTCCATGTGGGCTTTGTTGCTTTTGGGCTAGATGGCTGCTTGTTTAACTTCAAACCTTTAAGACCCCAGGTGCTATATCTTTTGATAGCCGAGGGCCCTTCATTCCTAATACTCTCAAGTTGACAACAGACTATATAATTTGCACAGTAATCTTTCTTCGGAATGGGTACTACTATGGATCTCTACCTGATAGTAGCTGTCTTAAAAATTTCCTGGCACAGGAGAGTAAGTACTTCCTATTCTCCATCAGCTTGGTGAAATAGTTCTATGGGTGTTCCATCACTTCCTGGAGCCCTGTTTTTGGATAATGTTTTCAATGCAGCTTGAACTTCCTCCTTCAGCAGTAGTGGTTCTTGCTTATATATTCCCCCCTAAAATAGTGGAATGTTCACTAGATGTCTTTGTCTATGTTTTCTTTCCATTGATGTTCCTGAATATTTCAGTATTTTACCCACAGACTCATTCAAGGTTTGAATTTCTTCTGGAGTTCTTTTAGTTTAAGATATGTGGAATGTGTTCTCCCCTTTGGGTTTCTAACTCTGGGTCTTTGCATATTTCATTATAGTATTTAAATTTGTCTTCTTGAACTACCCTGAAATTTTCTACTCAGCAATTTGATTTCATATTTTTTTCCGTTTGCTTTAGTTACTCCCTGAGTGGGAGCAAGTTTCAGAATCTCTTCAGACATCCACGTTTATCGTGTCTGTCTTTCCTGTCTTGTTAATGACCTTTTTCTTTCTTCATGAGTGATGGTCTTGATGTCCCCCACAGCTCATCAGGTCTTCTGTCATTAGTGTTCAATGCATCAAATCTGGTCTTTGAGAGGTTCTCACAAGTCAGGTGGGATAGAATCAAGGTTGCATGTTGGTTTTCGTGGACTTATTTTAATTAATTTTCTTCAACTTTATCCTGAACTTACATATGAACCATGGATGATCTGTTCTACCATCTGTCTATCCTTGCCTTGTTTAATCTGCCGATATTGAGCTTCTCCCTGTGTCTTCCCACAGATTTGATTTCTGTGTTGATTATGAATTAGATTATTGGCAATTTTTTGGTATACATTTATCTAGCTTGAAAATAAAGTCAAATATCCATTCCCTAAGAGAAATTGAAGTTTAATTCCTTGGCTAGAATTCACTATGCTTATCTGTGTGAGAGTAAATAAAAAGCCACAGGGCATCCACACTTCTGAAAATGAAGTTTCAATATGAGAAAGGAGAACTGTGAACCTTAGGATGGCTGCAGTTGACTTTATATATGTCTTAACATAACTTCCATATTTTTTTTCTGGCCAATATTTTGCGTCACTTTCATACCAGAGGAGAGGGGACACATGTTTTGGTGTCAGGTGCTGCTCTCCGTCAGAAGGAAATAATTTTTTAGGACCATGGTCAAGTTGCCTACAGCACTGGTTTTTGAGGTATCACACAGGAAGGTCAAATCTATTCAATGATAAAGCACAAGATCAGAGGCAGGAATTGCAATACTGCTGAAAGTTGATCACTGCAGATTTGGTTATGTTTAAATTTAATGGCTTACCATTTTTCCCCTTGTAACCTATTTTTAACTTGTTGTATATATTTTTATTACTTTCTATTTTCCTTTTGGCATGGAGTTTTAATATGCTTTATTTTATTATTGTTGCCGAGTGTTTAAATTTTTGTGGTATAAGTTTTTAATAGGAAATCCAGAATAGGAAAATCTTTAGAGACAGCAACTAGATAAATAATTTCATACTTTAAAAAACTAACAGCTTTGTTAACATATCACTCATGTCCCTCAGAATTCCATGGTTTAAGTATCTTAAAGGGTTGTGCAATCACCACCACAATCAATTATAGAACATTCTTTGTACTTAAACATTATTTGTGTTCATTGTTATCAGCACCACTTCCCCTCAGCCTCTTCTGCCACAACACTAAGAATCTATAAATCTAGTTACTGGCTCTCTAAGCTGACCTATCAGGGACTTCATAAAAAGAAAATTATGCCAGCACACCTTAATAACAACCAAATAAAACAGAAAAGTCTCCATCCAAAATAAAGTAAATAGTAATAAAAATGGACAAATTAAAAATAGGTCAAAGGAAAAACAAACGATAAGGTGTTAAAATGTAACCTAAATATATCTGCACGGATTGACTTTCTGTTGCCATCTTTCTTAGGGCGGTATGGATTCAATGGAGGCTCAGTCCGTGTGGGGACTTCACTTTTACTTTCATCCATGGACTTCTGAAAACCGTACTCCGAAGTTAAGCTCTAACACAATTTCTTCATCTCATCTTGGAGTTTATTATTTGCAATCCTTGGATCACACATAATGGTGTGTGTCTTTCACGTGGGCTTAGCTGACCCTCCACTTAGATGGCTGCTTGTTTTAAGAAAAGCTTTTAAAACCCCCCAACCCTATTCAATCTGGAAGGCAGGCACCATCTGACTGCTTCACCATGCTTTGCTATAGCACTCATATCTTTAGTAATCCCTTCATGAGGGTAAGGTAGATCAGTAAATAGTTTTTTGGGTTATTACAAGTGAGGGTAGGTTATGATAGCGTGCGGGATAGGAGGTGCTAATAATATGGGTACAGGAATGAAGAAAATGTTCCAGAATTGATGGTAGTCATAATCACACAATTCTCTTTGATGTATTTGAACCATTGGCTTGCATGACGTGAAATATCTGTCAATAAATGGTTAAAAAGCAGATATCCATTCAAATAATGGTAAGTCAAGAGAAAGAATGATCTTTTAAAAAATATGAAGTAGTCATTATTCATGACAATAATCACATGCCACTTCCTTTTTGAAGCTTTTTAATTTTTGATCTCTCCAACTTCTGCCTGTTTTCTCCTGGCACTTATTACCTCTATTATTGCAAGATATAACCATCATCTCTATTATTGCAACAAGATATAACAGTGTAACAGGGTTTCTTGTATGCACTGCTGCCCTCTTCACCCAAATATTCTCTTTTAGAAGATAGAGGTTGAATTGTTCTTATTGTATACTTTCTACCCAGAGGATCCTATTATTTATCAGGTGACTTACTGATCTCCGTTATTGGATGATGTAAATATTGACGTCTAAGAGAAATGGAAAACATTGTATGTTCTATCTCTTTTAAATGTTGTTGAAAATATACACAGCAAAATATTTGTGTAGACCAATCCCCATATTTCTAAAACTATCATTCAGTGGCATCGATTACACTCAAGTAGGGCAACCATTCTCATCCTCTTTTCTGCATTGTTCCTCACCCATTAAACTCCTTGCCTCCAAAACTTCCCATCGAACCTTTTTAGTTTCTGTTATTCATTTGATCCTATATAGATTGCAAAGCCTTCTTAAATGAATGATCAATATCTTAAATCCTAAATTAACTCCCCACCTCTGTAAAGCCAGACAAGATAAAAATTTGATCCTAATGTTATAGTTGAGGAAATGGGTCCTGAAAACATTAAGTAACTTCTTCATTGACACTTCTGGATAAAAGACATTCACAGAGCATGTAGGTACTTTAATTCTCAATTCCAAGTTCTTTCTGATCTATTTGCATGAACTTCACTTTAGAACAGTGGATGAGAAGATGTTGCCTTCTGATTATATGGAGGAACCACGCAGAAATGCAAGCTTCCTTTGTGTTCTGATGCATGTTGATTTTTCTCGGTGTATGTTAGAACAACGCAAATGGGAGAAAACATTTCTACATTCAATATAAAATTCAGGAGGGAAGGTGGGGTCGAAAGGGGGAACCGATGACAAGGATCTACATATAACCTCCTTCCTGGGGGATGGACAACAGAAAAGTGGGTGAGTAGAGACAAGACGTAGGACAGTGTAAGATATGACAAAATAATAATTTATAAATTATCAAGGGTTCATGAAGGAGGGACGAGTAGGGAGGGAGGGGGAAATGAGGCGCTGATATCAAGGGCTCAGTAGAAAGAAAATGTTTTGAGAATGATGCTGGCAACAAATGTGCAAATGTGCTTGACATAATGGATGGATGTATGGATTGTGATAAGAATTGTATGCGCCCCCAATAAAATGATTAAAAACATTTATCATACAATTGAGTTTGAGAGGTGATTGAAGAAACCAGTGTGTTCAGAGAAAGATCTTCAAAGAAGGTCACATGATATTGGTGTGATTGTTGAGGCAGAGTTGATTCTGACCTCTGGCAATGCTGTGCACAATAGAACAAACAATCAGCCTTTGCTATGTTGACAACCATTCATGTGTTTAAGCCAATTTGGCAACCATGTGTTAATCCCTGTCATTGAGATACTTCTACTTTTATGCTGATCCTCTCCCACGCATGATGTCCTTCTCTAGGGACTGATACATCCTGATGACATATCCAAAGTATATAAGACTAAGTCTTACCCTTCTTGTTTTTAAGAAATATTTTGGCTGTACTTCTTACAAGACAGATTTGGCAGTCTTCTAGCAGTCCACATTACGTTACATACTCTTACCAATACCATAATTCGAAATCATAAATCCTTCTTTGGTCATCCTACTTCATTGTCTAGCTTTCCCATGCTCAGGAGGTGATTGAAAATGCCATGACTTAGGTCAGACACACTGTAGTCTTCAGGTGACATCTGTGGCTTTTAACATCTTAAAGAGGTTCTGAAGCATATTTCTTTAATGCAATACATCATTTTATTTCTTGATGGCTGCTTCCTTAGGTGTTGATTGTGGATCCAAGTTAAAAAAAACCCCAAACCGTATTGTGTGAGTCCTGTGTGGTTGTGCAATCCACTGTTGCGCCTTGCATGAAAGTGCTCTGGGAGGAAGGGTTGGTGTCAGAATAGGGTAAGGAAGGATGGAGCATAGAGGCGCGCCTGGACCTTAACTCATGGCAATGGGGAAGCCAGAGGAGGTCAAATGGGACCCCTCTCATGCCTTTCATGCAGCTCACTTCATTCATTCACTTGAATTAAAAATGCCTGCAGTTGTAAGTACTCTTGTCTGGCATATTTGCAATTATATTCACATTTGTAAAAATACCATTTTATGCTCACTTTTGAGATTCTAATGCAAGGGTGATGCAGATCATGTTTGTGTGGTCAAGGGTTTGTGGATAGTGGTGAGTTACTGATATAGACAAATGTCTGCAAGTGTTCTAATTTATTAATAAATAATAGGTGCCTTTTTAAAAAGAAGAGTCGGCGAGCCAGTATAAGTAGGAAGCTTTTAGCCTTCTCCTTCCTTCTCTCCCATCCTCTCACACCAACCTTCCCAGAAGATCATTCTTTCAGGATGGTCCTCAAAATAGTCATAGAAAATGTTGTTAAAGAACTCAAGTTTAGGTCATCAAAATAAGGTTTGAGAGGTTCTTTCCATTGTCTTGTGTCTATTGAAGTCTGATTTTGTAAATGTCAGCCAAATAGAAATTTCTTGTAAATTCCTGGACACTCTCTATTTAAGCTCTGAGAACATTTCCTTTCACTGCACTACTTTGGTGAATTCTTACAAAGCACTACCCCATTCTGGATGCTTTTTTTCCTTTAATAAATTCTTTAATTAATAAAAGAAGATTCAAGGGAACATGGAATGAAACGATAATGGAAACATTTCGGGACCTTTTCAGACCTCACTTGTATTGAGTTATGACATCATCTCTTTCCACGGATGTAGTCAGTCTGAGTCCTCTATGTTTCACTTGGGGAGCCCTGGTAGCTCAGTGGGTTATGCATCGGTTTGCCAACTATACGGTCAGTCCGAGGAAACCGGCAGACACTTTCTTCTGCAGCAGAAAGATGAAGCTAGCTACTTGCATACAGAGTTACAGTTAGATTCATGGCCCTGCTCAAAACTCAGCCTCATGATAAGATCTCTGAAGCAAAGGGTAGTGAAGAAACCAGATAGTGTCTGAATACCAGTAAGAATACTGTCTGGTGTCTGAAAGGCTTGTCTTAAAACAAGAAGCTATCTTAGTGAGGCTAAGCACACATAGAAGAAGCACACCAGCTTGTGTGATCCGGGGATCATAAACAATAAACTGAAATTCCAAGAATGTGTTAGCGTTTAATTCTCGAACACCCAGTTTGCAAAGGCTCTGGATGACAGTAGGAGCCCTGCTGGCATAGTGCTTACCCACTGGGCTGCGGCCCACAGGTCAGCTAACCCACAGGGGAGAGACAGGCTTCCTACTCTCAGAAACTCACATGCTTTCTCACTGCTTTGCTCTCCTCCAGGATTGCTATGGGTCAGAATTGACTTGATGGCAGTGAAGTTTTCTTGTTGTTTGTTTGTTAAGTTTATAGATGATAACAGAAGTCCAAAATCTATTTTTAAAGCCCTCCACAATTCTGCTTGATGTGTGAAATAGTTAAAGTTTATTGTGACAACCTGGCCAATTAACACAGGTTAATTGAAGGGTGGAGAGATAAATGGCTCGGTAAGCCTCACCTTCCTAGTTCTTGGGTCTCTTGCTTTCTGATGGTCAGTCCAGAGTGTAGCTGCCTTAGTCAGTTCCCTGCTTCAGCTGGCAATGCTCACTTCCTGCAAGACATCCCTGAGGAGAAGCCACAAGGACCTACCCCAATGCAGCGCTGGGTGCTAGAGTACCCGTGTGGAGATCCCTGCCAGTGCTGAGATGCTTACACATTCACCGACTTGGCTTTCCTCTTGCAGTTGGCATTTTTGCATATGTTTTGTGAGATGGAGGAGGACTTTGTGGATTGGTGTCAGATATTTAAGCTAATGTGGACTTGTGGGCTTGGGCAGCACTGGGTTGGGATGTTTTCTTGATGTGCATTTATCCTTTATATAAAACTCTTTCTTATACACATGAGTTTCTGTGGATTTGTTTCTCTAATGTACCCAGAATAACACAATGTGATTGAACTATAGAATGATATATGTATTAACTCCCAATTAATAATTAATTAAAAAAAACATCATTCATGAAGAAAGTAAAAGGTTATTAAAAAGACAAAAAAGTGAAGGCCTGATGTCCATCTGCTGCCTTAATACTAAACCTGTAAATATATGCACGTAGATCTGTTTCCCCACACTCTTATATAAAATATTTACATATGTACATCCCAGTCTTTAGATCTCTATAAAGATCCTTTATTAAGGAAGCAGATGGACATTGGGCCTCCACTCAAGCACTTACTCAATGCAAAAACACGTTGTTCTATTAAATTGGCACACCTTCCAGACACAATTGCTGAAGAAAAATGTGTGCATACACAAATGTGCTGAAGAAAGCTGATGGTGCCTGGCTATCATAAGATAGGGCATCTGGGGTCTTAAAGGCTCAAAGATAAACAAGTGGCCATCTAGCTGAGAAGCATCAAAGCCCACATGGAAGAAGCACACCAACCTGTGTGACCACGAGCTGTTGAAGGGATCAGGTATCAAGCATCAAAGAACAAAAAATCATATAATTTTAAATGTGGGTGCGTGCAGAGTGCAGAGTGGAGACTCAAAGCCTATTGGTAGGCAACTGGACACCCCCTTACTGAAGGGTTGTGGGGAGGAGATTAGCCAGTCAGGGTGCGGGGTAGCAATGATGAAACATAACTTTCCTCTAGTTCTTAAATGCTTCCTTCCCCCCACTATCATGATCCCAATTCTACCTTACAAATCTGGCTAGACCAGAGGATATACATTGGCACAGATAGCAACTGGAACCACAGAGAATCCAGGACAGATGACTCCTTCAGGACCAGTGGTGAGAGTGGCGATGCCTGGAGAGTGGAGAGAATGTGGGGTATAAAAGGGGAACTGATTACAAGAATCTCCGTATAGCCTCCTCCCTGGGGTATGGACAGCAGAGAAGGTGGGGGGAGACATCGAACAGTGTAATATATGACAAAATAATAATAATTTATGAATGATGAAGGGTTCATGAGGTGGGGGGTGGGAAGGGAGGGGGAAAATGAGCAGCAGATAGTAAGGGCTCATGTAGAAGGCAAATGTTTTGAGAATGATGAAGGCAACAAATGTACATATGTGCTTGACACAATGGATGGATGTATAGATTGTGATAAGAATTGTACAAGCCCCCAATAAATGATTAAAAAAAGAACACTATTGTAAAAAAAGTAAACAAAGACAAAAAAGAAAGAAAAGATCAAAGTGGATGTTAGAAGAGACTTTGAAAATGGCTCCGAATGGTAGAGTAACAAGCAAATGGAAGAAATTATGAAGGAGCTGAATAAGAAACATTCAAAGGGCAGAAAAAGAAGAGAAAGTAAAAAATTATAATGACATATCCAGAGACCTAGAGTTAGGAAACCAAAAAGAATTCATTCGGCTTATCTTAAACTGAAATAACTCAAGAGAAAAGTTCAACCATTAGGTTGCAATCTTGAAAGATTCTATAGGCAACCTATTGAATGATGCATGACGCATCCAAAGAAGAGGGAAAGAACAAAAGAAGATAGAAAGAATACAGAGTCACTGCACCAAAAAGAATAAGTCAACAGCCCACTGTTTCAGGAGGTCGCATATGAGCAAGAACCAATGATGCTGAAGGGAGAAGTCCAAACTGCCCTGAAAGCATGAGCCAACCGCATGGCTCCAGGAACTGATGGCACACCAACGGAAATATTTCGACAAGCTGATGAATCATTGTAAGCACTCACTCGTCTATGCCAGGAAACTTGCAAGATGGCTATTTGGCCAACTGACTGGAGGATATCCATATTTGTACAACTTCCAAAGAAAGACGGCCCAACAGAATGCTCAAATTATAGAACAAGGAATTTAGCCTTCAGTATGGATTACAACTCAATGGGAAGAAGAGTAAAATCCTCACAGGTGGACCAACAGGTAACATCATATTAAATGGAGAAAAGGTTGAAGTTTTAAAGGATTTTGTGTTGCTTTGATCCCAGTCAAGGTTCGTTGCATTAGGCAAATCTTCTGCACAAGGCCTCATTAGCATATTGAAGAGGCAGGATGTTACTTTGAGGACTAGGGAGCACGTGACCCAAGCCATTGTACTCGCCATTGCCTCCTCTGCCTGGGAAAGTTGGACATTGAGTAAGGGAGATTTTTTTTGAATAAGGAAGATGGGAGAAGGCTAGATGCATGTGAATCGTGGTGCTGGAGAAGAATATGGAAAGTCCCACGGGCTGCTAACAGGACAAACCGATCTGTGTTGGAGGAAGTAAGGCCAGAATGCTCTTAGAAGCAATGCGGCCCCAACTTCGTCTTGCATACTTCGGACATGTTGTCAGGTATGACCAGTCTCTGAAGAAGGACATCATACTTGGGAAAGTGGAAGGGCAGTGGAGGAGGGGAAAGCCCCTCAACACGATGGATTGACACAATGGAGGCATCCATGGGCTCAGGTATAGGAACAATCGTGAAGATGGCACGGGACCGGGCAAAGTTTCGGTTTGTTGTGCATAGAGTTGTTACGGGTTGGAGCCACCGTGATGACACCTAACAACAACAGCAATGCAACTGAGAGGGGCGTGCTCAGAAAGTGAAACCAACAGAATCTCTCTTTCTCTCTAAAAGCGCGTATTACAAGGAGCCAAGGAAATGGTGCCACAGGAAAACCAGCTCCTGGTTTCCCCAGCAACCCAAAGGCAACAGGCTGATGACACGAAAGACAAACAGACAAACACACACACACACACACACACACACACACACACACAATCAGAAGAGCGTCTTATTTTTCGAGAGTTTGAAAGTGACCTCTGAGAATAGCAGAGGAAAGAGACAAAAGAAACGCACGCGGAATCTGAGAGGGGCTAGCACCCAAAACCAATCCAGGTGCCTGAAGTTGCTTCTGATGTCTGCTGGCACATGCGCAGAGTAGAATGGCTTCGTAGGGTTTTCTTTCTTTCTATTTATTTTGCTGTTGTTTATTGAAGGTATGCACAGCCAAGCATATTATTTCAACATGTTGCTTATATTCTCTTACATTCTCAACCTTTCTTGTCCGCCTTTCCTGAACTGTCCCCGTGCCGTTAACCTGAATGCATTCACGGTTCTCATCTCAGATGTTGAATGGCCGCTGCTCCTTTCATTACATGTCGTTCTTAAATAACTTAATGCTCCAGGAAGATTTGTATTTTAGTTTTTTATGAGCTAAGCTAGAATCTTATATAGTTTTACAAAAACTTCTTGTTTATTTTTTTACTTAAGGTTTGAGGATTATCTCAATGTAATGGCTTCAGGGGCTCATCCATCCACATTGGCTCCAGAAAGTGCAGAGTCTGTGAGAATTTGACATTCCACTTGGCATTTCTTCCTTTGAATGAGGATTCTTCGATATCGCCTTTGATCAATATAGTCAGTCATGGCAGCTGGCACCGTCTGTCTTTGTCTCATGGCAGAGTTGTTCCCGGAGGTAATTAGCCCTACATTCCATTTCCTCATCCTGCTGCAGACTTGCCGTCTTCCTCTGTTGCCGCAGGCAGCCGAGACCAACTGTTGTACTTTAGGTGGCCAACTGACCCCACCACACCGAGGCAAAACACTAAGGGTGTGCAGCAGAACAGCAAGGGGAGCAGAGCAGAGAAATCCTGAGGAAGTACCAAAAATAGACTTTGGGACCAGGATGTGGCGCCTCATCAGACTCAACCAGAAAACACTCTTCAAGGCCAACAAACAGACCTTGAACTATCTACAGGCTTTTCATTTGTTGATGTTTTATTTTCTTTTGTTGCTTGGTTTTGCTCTGTCTTGTTTTTGCGCATTATTATCTCCACAGGTCTATCTAGATAAGATAGGCTGCATAAACAATCTGGAGGAGAAAACAATGGGACCAATGGTTCCTGGGGGACATGGGAGAGAGGGAGGTAGGGGAAAGGAAGTGGTGTTAACAAAACCAGGGACAAGGGAACAACAAGTGATCCAAATCAGTGGTAAGGAGGGTGTAGGAGGCCTGGTAAGGCTTGATCAAGGTTAATGTAACCAAGAGGAATTACTGAAACCCTAATGGAGACTGAGCATGATAGTGGGACAAGAGGAAAGTAAAAGGAAATAAAGGAAAGAGTTAGAAGGCAAATGGCACTTATAGAAGTCTAAGTAGAGACATGTACATATGTAAATATATTTATATATGAGAAAATAGGTCTATATGCATATATTTATAGGTTTAGTATTAAGGTAGCCTGCACTCAAGTACTCCCTCAATGCAAGAATACTTTGTTCTATTAAACTGGCATCCCATGATGCTCACCTTCCTGATACAATCGCTGAAGACAAAGCGGGTGCATATGCAAATGTAGTGAAGAAAGTTGATGGAGCCCAGCTATCAAAAGATATAGCACACTCTTACAGCTCTTACAACAATCCATACATCAATTGTATCAAGCACATTTGTACATGTGTTGCTATCATCATTGGTATAAGCTCCTCTTTATTCCTACCCTCATGAACCCTTGATAATTTGTAAGTTACTTTTATTTTTATATTTTAAACCATAAGCTGCCTCCCCTTTCCTGTGTTTCTGTTGTTTGTGCCCCTGGGGAGGGAAGTTGCATGTTGACCAATTTGATCAGTTCCCCCTTTCTTCCCCTTCTACCCTGACCTTCCCCCTACCTTCATGGTATTGCTACTGTCATTATTGTTCCTGAGGGGTTTATCTGTCCTGAAGTCAATGTGTCAAGAGCTCTTATCTGTACCAGTGGACATGCTCTGGTCTAGTCAGATTTGTAAGGTAGAACTGGGGTCATGATAGTGGAGAAGGGAGGGTGGAAGCATTAAAGAACTAGAGGAATGTTGTGCACCCTTGTGTCTCTTCTGTGAGGGATGTCCAAATATCTAAAGATGGGCTCTGTGACTCCATTCTGACCCCTCCATTCACATCAAAATGGTTGTTTGTTTTGGGTCATCTGATGCCTGATACCTGATTCTGTCAACACCTCATGATCACATGGGTTGGTATCCCTTTTCCATGTGGGCTTTGTTGCTTCCCTGATAGATGGCCACTTATTTATCTTCAAGCCTTTAAGACCCGAGATGCTATATCTTGTAATAGTCGGGTGCTATCAGCTTTCTTCACCACGTTAGCTTATGAACTCATTTTGTCTTCAGCGATCATGTCAGGAAAGTGAGTATCACAGAATGCCAGGTTATTAGAAAAAAGTGTTCTTGCATTGTCAGAGGACTTGAGTAGAGGTCAAATATCCATCTGCTACCTGAATACTCTATAAATATATGTACATGGACGTATATCCCTATCATTATATATTCACATATGTACATGCATATGTTTATATTTTTATAAATGTCTTTTGCCTCCTAGTTCTTTCCCTTTATCTTCCTCCTGTCGCACTAACGTGTTCAACCTTCACTGGGCTCCTCTCTGTACTTCCTCTTGACTACATTGTACTTGATCAACCCGCACCAGGCATTCTATGCCCGCCTGGCCATTGAATTTAGATCTCTTGTTGTTCCCTTGTCCCTGGGTTTGTTGGAAACCCCTTCCCTGTCCCTTACCTCCTCTCATTGGTCCAATTGTTTTCTCCTCAGGATTGTTTATCCCGCCTATCTTATGTAGATAGACATGAAAAAGAAAAAGCAAACAAAAAAAAGCCTATGAATAGTTCCAGGCCTGCCAACACCAAGACCACTGTTTAAACTCTTCTTGAGTTTTCCTTATTCACTGGAAACTTTCACATGCAGTGAGGCAATCGAAAATACCATAACTTTGATCAGGCTCACTTTACTCCTTAAAGTAACACCCTTGCTTTTCAACTCTGTAATGAAGTCTTGGGCAGCAAATGATGAAGAAGGGCTTGGCTGCCCACTTCGGAGGAAGTAGCTACTGGACACCTTATGTACTCCTATTGAGTAAGTTCCAGCTCATAGAGACCCTATTGGACAGAATAGACTTGTTCCCCAAGGTTTCCTAAACTGTAAATCTTTGTGGGAGCTGATAGACTCATTTGTCTTCTGTAGAGCAGCTGGTGTGCTTGAACAACTAGTCTTTAGATTACCAGCCCAACATTTAATGAACTACGCTACTGGTGCCTCAAGTTGGGTTCAAACTGCCAACTTTTCGGTCACTGGTTGAGTTAATACCATCTACCTATGGAGGATTTGAGAGGGAACACATGCCCACAAATAAATTCAATCCACGTCCCTCACTTTACCTCTAGTAAAATGAAAGACCAATGACAAAAGAAGGTACCTTGGGCTCTTGGAATCAGAAATCAGAACAGTTTAAATGGGACCAGGAGTCCATTAATCTAGGTTCTAGTTTATAGTCTTAAGTAGCAATGCTTTCTTTGCAGTTGTGACAATTTCCAGTTTCTTTTGCAGTCGCCTCTCCCCTCCCACATACTTTGATTGAGGGTCACTTTAATGCTGCAATTGGAGTTGAAAACCACGATATTAATTAAATATTTATTTCTTAATCTCTGGTTCTTCACTTTGTGTAGATATGTAATCTTGGTATAGTATGATTGTGGCATTCCCTTAGCAATCCAGCTGAAATGCTCTAGTCGCATGCTGATTAGCAGAGGCAGGATTCTAGAACTGAGTGGGAACAACATCCTTAGCACTGTGTGAGTCAAACGTTAGTGTGTTTGTTTCTTCTCATTTCTCCTTAGCACCAGGGTCAAGGCTAGGAATGGAGAAGGCTCACAGTAAGTGGTTCTTAAGGAGAGAATAATGTTTGTGTTGCTTTGTTGCTTCCATGATCACGAGCTAGTTGGTGGTTCAGTGCAATTACAGCATGATTTCTCATAACTTGGCATGCAGAACCAAGTCCATATTCAAACTTAAAGAGGCCCTGAAACTATGTAGTGTACCGCAGGAAGGAGTGTTCCAGGGTATGTCAGGTAGGATCATGCGTCCCTGCTGCCTCAAGAACAACACCAAAACCCCCCTTGGAGGCTAAACCCAACAAAGTGTCCTTTCTTCTCTATTTTACATTCCCTCTTTCTCCTCTGGCATCTTGGGGCCCCGTCCATGATAGTTGTGACATGGAAAAGGAGAAATGGTAGAGGTGTGCTAACTGAACTACATTGGTCTGTCATTTCTACTTAAAGTCGATTGGTCAGAATTAGTCACATGACCACCATGACGCTCCAAGAACTGTAAGTGGGCAATTTCAGGAACTCTCAATTGAAAAAAACAAACAAACTATGCACACAAGTTTAGGTGCTGACATCAAGTTACAGATATCCTTTGGACACATGCTGCTCATCAAGTCAGTAAACAGTTTTCTTTTTAATTTGGAATGTATGGATTCTTTAAAGATACAAGGGAAGAATAACATGGGGGAAAAAAACAAAGTTCATTGACAATAAGTTAATTCTGACTCCCAGAGACCCTGTAGGACAGGGTAGAACTGCCCTTGTGCTGGGAGTAGAAAGCCCCATCTTTCTCCTGTGGAGTGGTGGGTGGTTTTGAACCATCGGTTAGCAGCCCAACACATGACCCACCATACAACTAAGTTTCCTCAGAGGAATGAGTAGCTACTAGAAAATTCTCTCAAACAAAAAGTCAGTCTAGATTTGCTGTTATAGTTGTTCAGGGCATCCAAATCAATAAACCCTGGAAGCTGGTTCAGGGTTTTTAATGCTTGTTTTGTTTTCAAAAGGCTCGTCCATCTATCAAAGAGATTTGTGAAGTGATTTTTTTCTTTTTCCCTTTTTCACGATTTTGGAGAGAGAGTTTATTGAATGTTCTGTGTGGTCATATTTCTGTGTGGAATTCCATTTCCTTTGGATTCCATATGTGTCTTTTAGATCCAGAAACACCAGAAGGGCTTTATGTATATTTCCAGAGTTAATTGCAAAGTTGTGCCTGTGGGAGACTGTTCTCATGTAAATAATTGTCAGTGGGAAGTCCTTTACAGGAAGTGTTTAAGTAGGAGAGAAATACTAGGTTACTTATTAGAACAATGAAATTAGCTCCAATTATATCTAAAACTAGCATAGAGGCCAAAAAAACAACAACAAACAAAACTCAAAACAAACAAACCAAATAACCCTCTTTGCTGTTGAGTAAATTCTGACTCAGTGGCCCTGCAGGGCAGAGTAGAACTGTCCCATAGAAGTTCCAAGTGTGTCATCATCTCAGTAGTCTGCCACATCTTTCTCCCGCAGAGTGCCTGGTGGGTTTGAACTGCCAACCTTTCTGTTAGCAGCCAAGTGTTGAACTACTGCACTACCAGGATGAAGTATTATTTGGTCATCTGTAGCCTTTTCGTTGGTGGTGAAGGACTGGTTGGCAGCAGACCCACATGTGCGTTTATTCTCAACATAGCTTTTTATCTTGTGTGAGGTCAGCTCTTACATGATAGTTCAATAGAATTTCAGCGCTCCTTTACATCACATGTCACTCCATCATAATCCATTGAAGCCACATTTAAAAATAGCAAATTATATGGCTGAAGAAACATCTTATCAAAACAAGTGCTGTTTTGTGAACAGCAGGGCTAATAGCAGGAATTCAACAAATCCCCAAACTTTTGTTTTCACTTTATAGAACCCTCTGTGCTATCAGACAAAGGTCACGATTACTTTACCTGAAGACACCTTTGTTTACACGGGTTAAAAGACACTTAGTATTATATTAAAGCTTCAATTAGTTATTAGTTATAAATTCTTTGAGAAGCAAGAATACCACGGCCTGGGTTTCATGTGCTATTATCTTCTATTATTTCTAAAACATCTTCAGAGCAATTATCTTTGTTTTTAAAAAATATTTTGTTGAACTCAACAGGATGTTGTGATCACCTTTTGAATTAAAGAGGTTTCTTAGAGCTATAATTAGACTAGAGTAGTTGGAGGGGGAGGAGATATATCAGAGGCTTGTGGCCAACAGCCAGGGCCCGAGTAAAGCGCATACAGGACATGGACTATACTGGTGAGTCACTGGAATGGCCTTTTCTTGACCACTGGCTGTATAATGTAAGGATATGGCAGGGAAAAGAGAATTTTCTTAAAATATCAGCAAACTCGGTAATAATTTCGACTTAGTACAGGACTCTCTTGACTTTAACAATTATAAGGACAGTACCGACTCCGCATGAGGTTTGGTTTTAGATAACTCCAGTTTGAATCTTGACTTTGTTTTTTAGCAGCTACTCAACTTTGAGCAAGTCACCTAACTTCATTGAATTTCAGCTCCTTAATCCATGAAATGGGAAAAATACTACTTCCTTTAGAGTGCTGGATCAGTATTAGAAATAATGTTCAGCAAGTAGCAACTATTAGGATAGTTTATTATGGGTGATCAAAAAATTGTATAGATGCTCATAATCACCATTATCAATAGTGACACAAGAAGGCACTAGGAAAATTAGCCAGTGAACAGTGACTGTAGCTTAGAATTGATGTTCTTGGGCTATTGTCTTACAAGCTTCTCCGTAAAACAAGCACTCTCCTGTGATGGGGCCCTGTTCATTTATGGTGTTTCCCTGGAATAGAATCATCTCAAATGAAGTAAAGCCTTGTTAGTTAATGAGGAAGCTTCAAAAATCCTTGGAAAAATAGATGCAAATAGAAGGACATTTTCCCATTAACTTCTGAAAGCCCCTTGAAATCATAAAAAATTATTTTTGAGAATTTGAAGATTTCTTCTACTGGAATACCTTTGTGTGTAATGTATAATGAAAGCAGTTACTATTTATTACGGGACTACTATTTTGTGTTAGATCGGGTTGACTCGAGAAAAAGTTCATTGACACTCATATGTGTAAGAAAGAGCTTTATATCAAAGAGTAATTGTATATTAAGAAACATACTAGCCCAGTCCAGATCAAGCCCATAAGTCATATATTAGCCCATATGTCTGATACCAGTCAACAAATTCTTCACACTCACACAACACCTGCGATGATGCCAAATGCAGGAAGATCACAGACCAGTGGGTGGAACGTTTTGGGGATCCAGTTGTAGTGGAAGCATCTCCAGGGCTCTGGCCGCTATCAGCATGGCTCCAGGTGGCTCTTCAACAGGAAGGTGAAGCATAGAGAGTACATCTCGCCTCCAGGCAGGAAGAGAGGAAGTTCCCAAGATCCTCCTGGTGGGTGTGACCTTGTGACCTGATTGACAGGCTAGACTCCACCACTAAATTCTATTCTTCAAGTTGACATGATATTATGTAGCTACCACATACGTGTTGGGACCATCACTTGTCAGTTTGCTGTACTGTGGTAGCTTGAGTGTTTCTGGGATGTGGGAAGCTTTGCCACTGGTATCTCAAATACGAGCAGGGTCACCAAGGTTACAGCTTTCTACAGAGTTTCCAGTCTAAGAACAGACTAAACAGAGGCATAAACTATCCAGTTCCGAGGAATTAGCTAATCATCATCTTATGAGCTACGGTAGGACATTGTCGATACAGGGCCAGACGATGAGCTGCTCAGGTTGGAGGGACACTCAAAATATGGTAAAGCAGGAGCCAACTCTTCAAAGTAGACGTGACTATAAGGACCTTCATTTGCTGATGGAGCACAACTCAAAATGAAAAGAAGCAGCTGAATTATGCATTAATAATCAGAATGTATGACTAGGAATATGAGAAAATTGGAAATCATCAAGAATGAAATGGAACATCTAAATATGGATGTGGTAGGCATGGACTGGCATTCCTAATTTGCATCAATCATGTAGGGTACAGTGCCCAGATAGACAAATTCAAGAGGAATGACTTTGAACTCATAGTTAAAAAGAGCATTTCACATATACGGTGCTGCCTGTGATAGGATTATCTATATTTGTACAAGGAATCGTACAGTTAAAACACCTACTATTCAAATTTGCACACCAACCACTAAAACTAATGATGAAATTTAAGAATTCTACCAACTTGGCCAGTCTGAAATTAATCAGACATGCAATCAAAGTGCATTGATAATTATTGGCAATTGGAATGTGAAGTTGGAAACAAAGAGGAAAGTAAAGTAAATATAGCATTGGTGATAGAAACCAAGTTGGAGATTTTGTGATAGAATCTTGAAAGACATCTTCGTAGTAAATATCTTTTTCAACATCATAAACAGAGAGTGTGTACATGGAACTCATCTGATGGAATACACTGACTACATCTGTGAAAGAAGACAATGGAGAATCTCAATATCAGCAGCCAAGCAAGATCCGGGGCTGACTATGGAACAGACCACACATTGTTCTTATGTAAGTTCAGGTTGAAGTTGAAGAAAATGAAAATAAGTCCACAAGAGCCGACTACAACCTTGAGTATATTCCATCTGAACTTTGAAACCACCCCGAGAATAGATTTGAGACACGGAACAATAATGATAGAAGACTTGAGGAGCTATGGAATGATGTCAAGAACATTATGTGTGTGAAAAGCAAAAAAGACACCGAAAAGACAAGAAATAAAGAAAAGATCAAAGTAGATGTAACAAGAGACTCTAAACCTTGCTCTTGAATATAGAGTAATTAAACTGAAGAAATGATGAAGTAAAAGAGCAAAACAAAACATCTTAAAGGGCAGCTCAAGAAGCCAAAGTAAAATATTGTAAAAATGTGCAATGACCTGGAGTTGGAAAGCCCAACACGAAGAACATGTTCAGCACATCTCAAGCTGAAAGAAGTGAAGAAAAAAATTCAAGCCTTGAGTTGCAAAACAAGAAATTTATGGGTAAAAATATTGAATAATTCAGGAAGCATAAAAATAAAATGGAAGTAAATACAGACTCACTGTACCCAAAATAATTGGTAGGCAGTCAATCATTTTGAGGTGGCATATGAGAAAGGAGCAATGGTCTTGAAGGAAGAAGGCCAAGCTGCATTAGTGAAGGCGAAGGCATTCCTAAAATAAAATCAGGAATTGACAGAATCCCAAGGGAAAGGTTTCAAGAAGCTCTGAAAGCACTCACTCGCTTATGCAAGTTTCAGAGTCTCTTAGGCCATCGTTTTGCTCTAGTCTGTCAGTTAGCCATACTGTGGTGGCAGCCATACTGTGGTGGCTCGAGAGTTGCTCTTATGCTAGAAACAATGTCACCATGATTTCAAGTGCCAGCAGAGTTACCCAACGTGAGCAGGGTTCCGTAGAGCTTCTCAACTAGGAACAGACTACAAAGAAGGACTAGGCTGTCCACTTCTAGGACTTAGCTACGGAAAACCGTATGAACACAATAGAAACATTGTCGGATATTGAAAACACGCACAGAAGCAGAATCGTGTGCGAGATGGTGCCCGAAGATGAGCCCCTCAGGTCAGAAGGAAGGCACTCAAAATATGACTGAGAAAGAGCTGTCTTCTCAAAGTCGAGTCAGCCATCATGACATGGATGGAGTACAGCCTGTGGGAGCGGAGCTTCATTTGCTGATGGGACATGACTCAAAATGAGAAAACCCAACTGCAAACATATATTAACTATCAGAACTTGGAGCATATGAAGTAGGAATGTAAGAATATTTGAAGTTTTTCAAAATGAAATAGAACACATAAAGATTGACATTCTAGGTATAGATGAGTTGAGATGGACTAGTATTGGTCATTTTGAATCAGAAAGTCACATCTGATCCAGGAGTGCAAAGAAAGCAATTCCAGGACCATTGACATAGAGCACATTGGAGATCTCTGAAATGATGGAGGCCAAGACCAGAGGTACCAGAGACTTTGGCATGGATGCTATGGGGCAGAGCAAAGGAGTTAGGTTGAGACCCGAGGCTGAGACAAGGAAACCATGAGGCAGAATAGAGAAGCAGCACCAGGACTGTGGGGCAGTGGGGCAGAATGACAGGCAGGCAGAGGCAGAGGTCAAGGGACCACATGGGTGAGAGGGTGAGGACAGGAGAGAGACTTGGTGGCTGGCTGGAGAGAGATGTTGCTGTGGACCAATGATGAATTCTTACTGCTTACTGATCCTTACTGGTGGTAATCTATTAACTTCCCTAATAAACTCCCACAATTGTAAGTACTGTCTGTGAGCTCCGTGTGAGCGCTGCAATCAATTATTGAACCCAACATAGACATAGAGTCATGTGGGAGAAATGTTTGGTGTCAGAATAGGATAAAGATAAAAGGAGGGAGGGTCAAGGCTTGTCTGATCCCTCCCTCTTGGCAATAGGGAAGCCAAAGGTCACATAACCTCCCTTGGAGCTATTTTCCACCTAGGGTAGCAGTGACACAAGTGAAAAATGCCCACCTTAGAATAATCAAACCTTTGAGATACAAAATGTAGCATGTTCCTAAGGACAAATGTCAGAAGGGTTAAGAAAGAAAAAGCAATGGTAACAGGAAACACGCAGAGAAAGTGGAATAAGTGACCTTACACTATGAGGTCTATAGTCAATGAGATAAAACAAAATGGGTATGAGTTGTTGAATGGAAAAATTTTAAAATTATTGATTAGAAAGCAGAGCTTCTCTGTGTACCTTCACCCAATTCACAATAGAAAATTTAAAAAGGTCAACTTGTAAAAAACAAAGACAAAGAAAAAATAAAGGCTTCCTATAGACAATACAACAGTTTAATCCCAAGCATAGGTTTGGTGAGAATTTAAAACACCATCTTGGATCCAGGTGCTCAGAGAGTAGGACTGATTTTAGGTTTATAGGTAACATTTTTGGCAGAGAGTTTATGTTGCAAACAGACATTGGAATTTTTTTTATAGCTGCTTATTTATTTTACCCCCAGGGATTTTTCAAAAAGGATTTGAGGAAGATTACAAAAATATATGATACTTGATGGGATGAAGATAACAAGTAAAGACATTGGCATGAAGGCAAAATTAAATAAAACCAGGGTATTTATTTCTTGGACATTTAATGCCAGCAAATTTGTCAGTAAGCCACTATGATGGAACCCAGAATGTCTTCTGAACCTTATTCCTGTGAACTATTCCATGGGTACTTTGATGGGGTACAGCTTGAATCTCATAGGGGAAGGGAAGGATGCTGGACATTGTCTCTGTCTGGCCTGATTTCTAAGAGAACATGAGACTATATTGAGATCAATGTTCCAGATCTCATTTTTTATAGATGTGTTTTTTTCAAATATATATAGAGAATCATGTACCTATTGACTTTCAGTACCATGTCAAACCTCCCTCATTTCTATATTGACCTGAGTGCTGAGCTATGTAACTGTGTCTCTAGAAGTTGCTGGGGGTGCTAATGGTCAACACTCTTGGTTGCTAGCTGAATAGTTGAAGGTTCACATCTACTCAGAAGTACCTCATAAGAAAGACCAGGCAATCCACATTTGAAAAACCAGCCACTGAAAACCCCTGTGGGACACCATTCTACTCTAGCATGTAGGAAGTACTGTTATTCAGAATGGATTGGCCAGCAGTTGATTCTTCGCTTCTGGACTTATAACCACAGACATTGGGATTTTATATTTTAAGAGTTTGGTGTTTGATGCTCATTATTGATGCACTTCCTTGGGAAAGGACAAGATATATTTATAAATTAATTGATATTAAGATAAAGCATAATTTTAATCCTTTATTAACATAATGTCCATTTCTATACCCAATATGGGTCCTCATATTTATTTGACATGTGTCTGTTGGAGAAAGAATGAGAAGAAAACATATTAGTATGGATATATTTGTACACAATTTTATTTCCCTGCAGATGATATCTATATTTTAATTAATTAAATTAAAAATATGTAGTTTTTGTATTTTGACCATTCAGAAGCATCTGAAATAAATGTTGAATACTCTTTACTCCCAAGAACTCCTAGATAGATTCTAAAATTTCTTAAGTATGTATAATAAAAATGATATGTCTACTACCTCAACAGCTTATATCCTTTTTTAAAAAAATCATTTTATTGGGGCTTTTTTATAGCGCTTATCACAATCCATACATACATCTATTGTGTCAAGCACATTTGTACATATGTTATCATCATCATTTTAAAAAATTTCTTTCTACTTGAGCACTTGGTATCAGCTCATTTATTTTTCCTCCCTCTCCCACGCTCCCACCCTCATGTGTCCTTGATATTATTTTTTCATGTATTACACTGACTGCTGTCTCCCTTTACCTACTTTTCTATTGTCACTCCCCCTAGGAGGGGGGTTATATGTAGATCATTGTGACCTGTTCCCCCATCCTCCCCTCGCCTTTTTCTTCCCCTCCTGGTATTGCTATTCTCATTACTGGTCCTGAGGGGTTTATCTGTTCTGGATTCCCTGTGTCGTGAGCTCTTATCTGAACCGGTGTACATGCTCTGGTCTCGCTGGATTTGTAAGGTAGAATTGGGGTCATGATAGTGGGAGGGAAGGAGATCCATGAAAAAAATAATTTTTCTTTTCCATGAAATAAAAACTGATGACGATGCTAATAGAATTCTGATGGTTACAAATGCCGAGCTTTTTGAAACAAGCACAGTGAGATCTTTTTTATCTGTGAACTCTCAGGATAACTTTAGGAAAAGACATTTCTGGTCTTGGGAGTCTCAACAAAATTCCATGGATTTGTTGCTCATGAATATAGTTGAGGAATTTAAAATGTCCTTGAGTAATAACCCACTTCATAATTAACCAATGATAATAGTCTAATAGAATAATCCTGTGCCCATATTTCAATGCTGCTTGTTGTTGGGAGGAGGACACAGAAGGGCCCATGCTTTCTCTGCTTTTTAAAGCCAGAAAGATGAAATAGGCTTTGAAAGTGGAGTTATTCTGTAAGATTCCATTTCTAGTGTTTTGAACGTGGAAAACTACTAAGCCTTATAGGAAAAATTGCTGAGGCCTGTCCTGAAATTATTATTGTTAAAAAGCTCTTATGAAAGATCTGTTGAAGTTCCCATATTCTGGCCACCAAGAACTTATAATTTATGACTGCACATAGTAATACATATTCAGGACACAGTGCACAGTGAAAAAATATTGGTAGAGATTATGGACGGGCCATTTTATACTATGAAGATCAAATGTATGTTAATTCAGAAAATGATTCTTAAATGTTTCTTCTTTTATTTGTTATTTATTCCTTCTTTGTTCCACAAAAGGACTAACCAAACTTGGGATAATAATTTGTCTTTTGTAATATAACAATCCACCCTAAAACTTAGATAATAACCATCTATGGATTGGGCTCAGCTGGCTGGTTCTTCTGTTGCCAAAGATATCCAGGCAGCTGAAATTATCTGGAGGTTGGCAAGAGGTGCTTTTATTTTTCTCATATTCTTTAGTCCTGGGCTGGGATGGCTTGGATATCTGGGGGCTGGGGAGGAAGCTGTTTTTCTTCCATCCCTCTATAGCAGTGCAGCCCAACATCTATATTGGTTCAGTGTTTCAAGACAACGAAAGCAGACACATCTGTACCTTTTATGGCTTAGTTTGGACCTAGGAACTCATCACTTTTACTGCCTTCTGTTAGTTAAAGAAGATCACATGACCAGCCCATATTCTATGTGGGAGCAAACATATACTACATCATGGGCAAAAGAGCAAAGAATTTGGACCTTCTTCTCTTTGCTAAAGATGCATCATGCACAGTAAGACATGTAGCAATAGCTTTTAAAAATTTCCATTAACCTTTTGGAATGAAGGCTGACTAACAGATGCAATGCATTTATACCTGAGAGCAAAAAAACAAATTATGTAATTTCAAGGGCTCCAAACTTATCAATTAGTTCATGCCAAGATTTAATTTTTTCTGATTAAAACTACTCCTGAAATTTTGTAATAGAGTCTGGAGAAATTTTAAAGGTCATCTAGTCTAATCCAATGCGTTTTGACAACAGTTCGCATTTTAAAAGATTAAAGCTATTTTTCAATCTGCAGGTTTAACATATTGGCAACTAATTGTTTATATGACTAATTCATTGTGATTTTAATTGAAGACATGATCTAAGGAAATATAACATAGAGCAAATAGATTTTAAATGAAAGTGAAAAGGTAGACAGATATTTAGAGTTGGAGGTGTGTCAGAGAGTCACTGGAAATGCAAAACACCTAGAATTAAAGTGGGATCAGAAAATCTGTAAAATGTCCCTCAGCAAGTTTATAATATTCGCCTAAGAGAGGAAGGTTACAAGTGATTTTTTTTTACAATTCTCTTCCCGTTAGTCAGAGAGGGCTTCTTGGAAGAAGTGTTTCAACATCATTGGACATGAGGAGCAGCTTTCTCACGAAGAGCTCAATTAGTTTATAACCCAAACCAAATCAAACCAAACCGAGCCAAGTTTTTTTTTTTTTGATACAATTTCAAATCACAGCAACCTTCTAGGACCAACTAGAACTGCCCCATATAGTTTCTGAGGCTTTAAATATTTACAGAAGACTGCCACATTTTGCTCCCGTGGAGTGGCTTAGGGGTTAGACCTGTTGACCTGGAGCTTTGCAGTCCAAAGCTTAATCCTCTGTGCCACTCTATTATTAGTATATAGAAATGCTGATTTCCTCCACCTCCTAGATAGTCTTCTTTTCATATTTTTCATAAACCAAAGATTTGCCAAAGAATTTGTACTTGACTGATAATCATCTCTGTTTTTTTCTGGAATTTCTCTTCCTTGTCCTGTGTTATGGATTGAGTTGCATGTGTTACAATTCCTCACCTCTATGCCAATGGTTAAAATCTCCTTGCTATGTTAAAGATAAAGGATTAGTGTAGTGTGTGCTTTCAGACAATCTTGGGAAATATAAAGGAGATTCAACAAGCAAGTGAAAGAAGAGGTAGGGTAAAATAAACTCCAAGATACACGGAGATCTCCCAAGGAATCAGGAAGCAGAAGTTGAGGAGTCAAGGACCTATCTTCGGTGATCACCCTGAGAGAAAGCATCCCCTGAGCCAGCACTGTGCATTCTGACTTCCAGCCTTCTACATTGCGAGAAGGCGCGGTCTGCTAGGGAAAGGCCATCACGTGTGGGGTTTCGGCTGTGGTACCCTGGATGGAGAACTGTGGCAACTTCCTAGAAGAGGGGGATGCTTATTGAGTGAGCTGGGACGGTGCTGCCTTCTGTCCTACTCCGTCATTTTCAAAAGGTCCAAGCTGATGTGGGTTGTATTCATGTGGTGTGTGTGTGTGTGTGTGTGTGTGAGAGAGAGAGAGAGAGAGAATGTTCAGGCTGCTGGCCTTTAACTCCAGGGCTTACTGGAACTCCAGGAGCACGTCTTATTTCATGTTGCAATTGTTCCTGCAAACTAGACTTGATGACTTCAGTCTTCTACTTGTCTGCAAATTATGGAAGTGCTTTGAGGGACCCCATGCGCCTCCACATGTGAGCCTGCAAGAGGAGCCGGGTCATTGCGACACAAGTGCATGTCAGCTGGAGAAGGAAACGCCTCGCGGAGTGAAAGTCATAAGCGAGAGCAGGGGTGGGCACACTTTTGAGATGGAACAACCAATCCTGTCCCTCACAACCATGTAAAATTATTCAAGAGCCACCAGTATGTTCTTACAAGCAAACAAGACCACCATTATCTGAATAATATCCTTTAAAAGTTTTATTTTCATTTTCCAATTTGACTTCAGAGCCACCTGTACATCCGAAAAGAGCCGCATAAGGCTTGTGAGCTGCAGTTTACAAGCCATGGCCTAGGGCTTTCCTCCTTGTCTTTGGACTAGTGGACGGTACCCCCTTTTCTTCTTAGTGTCTTGTCTCTCTGTGGTTCTGTCTCCTCCTATTCTCCAAACCAGGACCAAACCATAGCAGGCATTGCTTCCACTCATGGTTTCAAATTGTTGCCAAATATGGTGGATTATTTCTGGAGCTGGCCAATTTGCCAGTTCTTATCAGTATATTTTCAGTCAATCTCTTTATTCATCTGAAGGATTTATGAATATAGTAGGTCTATAGCAAACCTGATTCAATTCAACTTTGTGTGAAACAGAATCATTCTAATTGATCCTGAATTACTTGACATATCTTCTTTGAGTGGGGAGGGGTTAGTGCGGGCAGGTGCTCAGGCTCTAGCCTGTTTCTCAATGTAAACGATTTACAAGGCTCGGGGCTAGTTCACAGTCAAGTTCTGCTTCAGTTGGTACACTTATTATTGAGCAAGCTAAAATATTAACTATTCACTGAGATAAAAGACAAATAAATGTACCGGTCCCACCTGTTACAGCTACACAAACTTTAGCGTTTTATTTCAGTACAGCTAAGGCAGAAACAACCCTGCCTTTAATTCTATGCAATTCATTTGTGAGACCCCTGATTGACCTTTGCAGAAAAGCTAGATTGTGTTGACGTGCTCCTCTGCTCCAATATAATCTTTCTTTTGAAACTTCATTAAGGGGTAACACGGGTGAATCAATACTTGCAACATTGGCTGGCAATTGTGGTTTCTCATTTGTTCCACTGAGCCGATGGACCGGCTTTCTAACCCATTTAGTGCTGGCAGAATGGACACCTCCTGGCCAGAGATGTCCCTGGCTGTTGGCAGTATCTGCAAAATGTGTCTTTTCATTCCTCTGCTGTTTACCTTTCTCCTTCCTGGAGGCCAGATTATCTCAGACCTTGTCTAATTTGGTCAGTGTTGGGTAATCTAGGTGGTCACCAGCAAGAACCATGTTCGAGCCCGAGAGGAATATCGCTGACTTTAACGTAATTTGACCCAGACAAGGTCCGCCCTTCAGTCTCCACCGGAAGCCATGTGAGAAGGATCATTCGTGAGTCCTTTCCTCCAGCGGTTCCACCTCGTGGACTTACCTGGACGGTGAAAGGGGTGAAGGGATTCCTAAAATGAGCGCGGTAACTTCCTACCCGCACATTTCTCTTGAAGAACTTGAGTTCAGGAAAACCACTCCCACTTCAGCTAGACCCCTAGAGCTGGATCCCCTGACTCTTGTTACCAGAGATCAGGTCTCAGTGGCAAACTTTCAGAGCAGCCATTTTCCCCGTCAGTGGGGTCTACAGGAATAACTGGGAGAAGAGAGTCACTTTATTAACCAGTTTTACTCACATTTAGGCTCATTTGGAACTTCACAATTGATGCTCACGGAAGTAGCAGCCAAGAACTCAAAGGATGCATTGCCTTGGGTAAATCGACTGCAGAAGGCCTTTTTAAAGTGTTAAAAAGAAAGAATGTTAATTTGAATCCTAAGGTGTGCCTGATCCAAGCCAAAGTGTGGTCAATCACCTCATATGCGTGTGAAAGTTGGACGTTGACTAAAGAAGAATTATGGTGCTGGCAAAGACCATTGCACGTATGGATGGCCCAAAGAACAAACAGATCTGTCTTGGAAGATATACAGCCAGAATGCTCCTTAGGAGGCAAGGATGGAAAGACTTCTCATGTACTTTGACCGTGTTGTCAGGAGAGATCAGTCCTTGGAAAAGGACATCATGCTTAGTAAACTAGAGGGCAGCAGAAAAACAGAAAGCTGTTTTGGATGGACACAGTGGCTGCAACACTGGGCTCAAACATAATCACAATTGTGGGGATGGTTCAAGACTGGGAAAAAGAGTTTTCTCTGGAGTCATTTCTGTTACTGGTTACAAATTGGGAAAGTCTGAGGCACAAACAGCCCCTCACCTTGTCAGATTTAGGCTGGTGATTCTGAGAGGAAAGAAGAGGGCAGTAAGAAGGTCTTCAGGCAATCATGTAATCAGTGGGTCTAGATGAAGAGCGCTCGAGAGCAAGAGATTGAGAAGAGAGGTCTGGGTTGTGGATATTTGCCAACGACATAGCCAGAGGAGAAGATAACCCGAAACACTCAACTAAACTCACTGCCCTTCGAGTTGATGCTGACTCACAGGGACACTGCAGGACAGGATAGAACTTCCCCTGTGGGTTTCTGAGAGGAAAAGATAAGGAGGCAAAAAATACACCATTTCCACACCATTTCATGTGAGCCAATCGTTACTCAACTATGTTGTTTTTGTTTGTTTGCTGCTGAATTGATTTTGACTCATGCTGACTTCTATATTACAGAATTTGACTGCCCTATAGGGTCAGCAGAACAACTATGGATCCGACTGAGAATGAGAAGACCAGAATACTTCCGGGTGTTTCTGTGGAAGCTGTACGTGGACCAAGAGTCAGTCCCTTGAGCAGAACAACTCTAGTTAGTCAGCCTGCACACCGAGACTCTGAACTACGGAAGGAAGAAGGCAGCATCAAGATGGGAGCAAATTTTATTAACATACAGATGACACAACCTTACTTGCTGAAAACGAGAACTTGAACAACTTTTGGATTAAAACTCAATGTGAAGAAAACCCCAATCCTCACAACCAATCCGTAACATCATGATAAATGGGAAACAGATTGAAGTTGTGGAGGATTTCATTTTGCTTGGATCCACATCCGTGTTCATGGAAGCAGCAGTCAAGACATCAAGCAACACCTTGTGTTGGGTAAATCTGCTGGAGAAGGCCAATTGACAGTGTTGAAGAGCAAGGATGTAACTTTGAAGACTTAAGGGTGCACGATCCAATCATGGCATTTTCAATTACCTCACATGCATTTGAAAGTTGGACATAGATTCAGGAAGCCCAGGGAAGAATTGATGCATTTGAATTAGGGTACTATTGAAAGTATTTTAAAGTACTATGGAAGACAATTGAAAGTACCATGAACTACCAAATGCACAAACGAATCTGTCTTGGACGAAGTATAGTCAGAATGCTGTTAAGAATGGCGAGGATGATGGTAGTAGGGCAGGAGGAAAGTCAAGGGAGATGGAGGAAAGAGCTAGGAGTCAAAGGGCATTTATGGAGGTCTAGACAAAGACATGTACATGCAAATATATATAGGAGGATGGGGAAATAGATCTCTGTGTCTACATTTATAGGTTAAGTATTAAGGTGGCGGAAGGACCTTGGGCCTTGACTCAAACACTCCCTCAATGCATGAATAGTTTCTTTTATTAAATTGGAACTCTATGATGCTCACTCTCCCGACACAACTGCTGGAGCCAAAGTGGGTGAACAAGTAAATGTGGTGAAGAAAGCTGATGGTGCCCGGCTATCAAAAGAGATAGTGACTGGGGTCTTAAAGGCTTGAAGATAAACAAGTGGCCATCTAGCTCAGAAGCAACAAAGTCCACATGGAAGAACACACCAGCCTGTGTGATCGAGTGGTCCCGAAGGGATCAGTTACCAGGCATCAAAGAACAAAAAATCATATCATTGACTGCACACCTCCATGATAGGATCGCTGAAGACAAATGGGTGCATAAGCAAATGTGGTGAAGAAAGCTGATGGTGCCCGGCTATCAAAAGAGATAGTGTCTGGGGTCTTAAAGGCTTGAAGGTGAACAAGCGTCCATCTAGCTCAGAAGCAAAAAAGCCCACATGGACGAAGCACACTGGCCAGTGCGATCACGAGGTGCCCAAGGGACCAGGTATAAGGCATCATGCAAAAAAAAAAAAGATATATGTGTGTGTGTGTATGTATGTGTATATATATGTGTGTATATATATACCATATTAAATGAAGGGGGAAGTGCAGAGTGGAAACCCAAGGCCCAAGTGTCGGCCAATGGAGATTCCCTCATAGAGGGGTTTAGGAGAGGAGATGGGTTAATTAGGGTGCGAGGTAGTGCCGATGAAGAACATAGCTTTCCCCTAGATCCTGGATGCTTCCTCCCCCCAACTACCATGATCCGAATTCTACCTTGCAGGGCTGGATAGGACAGAGGCTGTACACTGGTACATATGAGGGCTGGAGGCACAGGGAAACCAGGGTGGATGATACCTTCAGGACCAAGGGTGTGAGGGACGATGCTGGGAGAGTGGAGGGTGAGTGGGTTGGAAAGGGGGAATTGATTACAAGGATCCACATGTGACCTCTTCCCTGGGAGAGGGACAGCAGAGAAGGGGGGGAAGGGAGACTCCAGATAGGGCAAGATATGACAAAATAACGATGTATAAATTACCAAGTGCACATGAGGGAGGGGGGAGAGGGGAGGGAGGGGAAAAAAAGAGGACCTGATGCAAAGGGCTTAAGTGGAGAGCAAATGCTTTGAGAATGATTGGGGCAGGGAATGTATGGATGTGCTTTATACAATTAATGTATGTATATGTATGGATTGTGATAAGAGTTGTATGAGTCCCTAATAAAATGTAAAAAAAGAAAAGAGGAGAAAAAAATGATTAGGGCAAAGACTGTACAGATGTGCTTTATACAATTGATGTATGTATATGTATGAACTGTGATAAGAGTTGTATGAGCCCCTAATAAATTGTTAAAAAAAAAAAGAATGCCGAGGATGGTCAGACTTCATCTCATGTACCTTGCATATGTTACCAGGAGAGAACATTCCCTGGCGAAGGACATCATACCTGGTAAAATGAAAGGGCAGCAAGAAAGAAGAAGACCCTTGAGGAGATGGATTGACACAGTGACCATAACAATGGACTTACACATAACAGCAGTTGTAACGATGGCATGGGATTGAGTAGTGTTTCATTGTGTTGTACATGGAGTTGCTATGAACTAGAACAATGACAACAATGAACAACATCGGGTTTTCAAGGCTGTAACTTTTCAGAGGATGATTTTCAGTACAGTTTTCAGAGGAAACTCTGGGTAGATTTGAGCTGGCAAACTTTGGACACTGAGTTGAAAGCTAAGATCTATATTTAGGTCTCTTCACTCTTCTTTTCTTATTTTTTGTTAGTTGAGATTTTCTCCTCACTCTTTCAATGACTTTGAATCATGGGGTTGGTGAAGAATATTGAAAGTTCCATGGACTGCCAAAAGAACAAACAAATGTGTCTTAGAAGAAGTGCAGCCAGAACTCTTCTTAGAGCAAGGATGGCGAGACTTTGCCTCAAGTATTTTTGGCATGTTGTCAGGAGAGACCAGTCCCTGGAGCAGGGCAGCAGGTTTGGCAAAGGAGAGGGCTTGACATAGCGACTGCCACTGTGGGCCCAAACATAAGATATGGTGAGGCTGGCGCAGGCCTGGGCAGTGTCTCGTTCTGTTGTGCATAAGGTCGCTATGGGTCAGAGCTGACCCGACGGCACCGAACAACACCAACAGCACTCTTTTCAGGGTACAGTTTTACTTAGCCTTCGATAATTGCAGCCACACTTTGCTCTACTATCCCGTCTCTGCCTTTCTTCTCCATCCAAGTGTTTGGTTCCTCATTTCCTTTCCCCTAGACTCCTGGGATAGCACGTCTTGGAACATAACAAGTCTTCCTGCTTCAAGAAGTCCCTCTCATCACACATTCTGTGCATTGTGGTGAAGTTTGTTGTCCCCAAACAGATCCGATCAGACCACTCACCATTCTTTCCTGCTTCCTTTCTGGGTTAGGTCTCTGTGGTCTAGAGTGCCACTCAAAGGTCTCCATGATTTGACCCTGGCCCACTTTCCTAGTCTGTGTTTGCACCATTGACTCCATCCGAAGCATTACTTCCTACACACATGCTAGGCTCTTCTCCCCCTTCATCGGTGTTCATCTTTCATAGTGAACAGCCAGTCAATTGAAAGGATGTTTCCTTGGGAGTGTGGCCTGCTTCCAACGGATGGGATGATCTGGATATCTGCATTTCCCTGCATCTGAGTCCTGTATCTAGCTTGTCATTTGACCTCTGCTTCTGTGCCTGTCAATGCTAGGAATTGCCAGTAGCCTAATATCATGCCACCAACCTTAGATTCATTCTTTTCTTTTTCTGTTTGAGTGTTTTATATTTCCAAGTTTTAAATAATATTTATGATGGAGTTATTTTCATTTATTAGATAATATATATTATCCTTCACTTTGAAGGTTTTATTTTTAAAGATGGAAGTTTTTCTTATAGACAGAAGTTTGCAGTCTGACTCCCCCATATTGGGTTTGTCAGGCTCTGTAGCTGTGCAAGTTGAGAGAAGCCTCCAGCTTGGTATCTGAGCCATGAACTTGACACTTGTCCGTCTCTATAACTGTGTGAGCCATTCCCATGGTTGAAACCTCTCTGTAAACATACATAGATAAGTGTCACTGGTTTTGCCCCTCTAGAGAACTCAGCCCAAGATTAACTTGTAAACCTTTTCTCTTGAGAGATTTGAATCAAAGATCACTCATGCATCTCACAGAATGGTGTGGGCCATCAGCCACCACCAACTGCCATTGAGTCAATTCTGACTCAGAGCAAAGTATAATGCCCCTTAGTGTTTCTGAAACGGTAAATGTTTATGCGAGGAAATAGCCTCACATTGCTTCCCTGCAGCAGCTGGTGGGCTCAATCTACTGACCTTGCAGTTAGTAGCTCAATGAGTAATGCACTATGCCACCAAAACCCCAGGGATAGACCACGCTGCTGTTAGATGCCCGTCCTAGGCCATCCTCACAATTACGGTTATAATAGACCATAAGCAAGAAAAATACTCAAGAAATCGGTCTGATTCCGAGAATCCTTCTATTTTCTATTTGGTTTGCTTCGAACATTTTCCAAGTACTCTCTATTCAAGCAGTAACATCCCTTACTTTTGCCTCTGGCTGATTGCAAATAGTCACTGTGGCTCCTTTTCCCAGCTAAACTCTCTCAGGTATTTCCTTGCTCTTGAACATTCACCAGGCCCAGTGTTTGCTCACTTTGGACCTGTATCATCTAGCACAATCAGCTTGTGCTGCGAGACTGCCGGGAATAGAGAAATGTCAGAGAAAAATGCACTGGATGAGACGCAAAAGATCTATTTTCCACTCCACCATTTATCAGCTGCATCCGGCAAATGTATCATTCTCATTTTCTACTTCAGTAAAGAAATTTCCTGTTTTCTAAAGATTTGCTAATGAGGATGGCGAATGTTCATTATTTTGTAGACTCAAATGTTAGGTATTTTAATAGAAGCATTTGAGTTGTTAACGCAATGTGTCACTAATAAATATTTCTAAGACGTAGTGTCAGGGTGGTAGTTGGAAGGACTCTGAGTGCTCTTTAAATCTTTTAAATTGGAGAACTGTTTTGTGTTTTCCATCAAGTTAATTGAAAATAGTGCAGACATGTGTGGCTCTCTGGGAGAGAGGATTTGTTTTGCTTTAATTTCTGTTCTGCTACCCTATGAGATACAGGCCTTGTGGCACTTTGGGGTAAGCATTGGACAGCTAGCCACAAAGTCAGTGTTTCAAACCCACCAGTCCCTCTGTGGGAGAGAGATGAGGCTACCTGCTCACGTAAAGATTTACAGCCTCCGAAACCTTACCTAGGGTCTCTCTGGCTCATCCTTGGCTTGATGACAGTGATTTTAGTTGTTTCCTTCTCTTATTAGATATGAAACCAAACCAAACCCATTGCCATTGAGTCTATTGATGCATAGCAACCCTATCAGCCAGGGCAGAACTACCTGTGTGGGCTGACAAGACTATACCTGTTTACAGGAGTTGAAAGTCTCCTCTTTCTCGTATGGGGTAGCAGGTGGTTTCAAACTGCTGATCTTGCTGCTAGCAGCCTCACTCATAAACATTCTGCTATGAGGGCTCCCTGGTAGTAGATATCAGTGGAGAGACATACCTGGCTGACCTTCCTTGATTCATCAGCATTACTGTTGTTAGTTGTCATAAAGTTGGCTCATAAATATGGTGACCTTATGTAGAACAGAACGCAGCATCGCTGGGTCCGGTGCCATCTTTATAACTAGTGGCACACCCGAGGCTATTGTTTGGCTATTTTGTCAATCCATGTCATTGAGAGTGTTGCTCATTTTCACTCACCTTCTACTTCACCAGACATGACATCCTTTTCTAGCGTTTTATCTTTTCTGATGACGTGTGCAAGTTGAGATTTCAATATCCGTGCTTCTGAAGAGTGTTCTGGTTGTCGAACTTTTAAGATAACTTTATTCTTTTAGCAGGTCTATTCAATGATTTTTTTCAACACCAACATTGCACCATGTCTTCTGTCTTTCTTTAAAGTATTAGGATTGTTCAAATAACTAGTTCGTCAGTTAAAAATTTTCTCCTATGCAGTCATACCAGACTTGCAGAACCCATCAGAAGTATTAGACCCCGGGCAGTTTCAGTTGGACATTGTTTTGTAATTCTTTTTGTATTTTTTAATCTATTTATTGGAGGCTCTTACAGCTCTTATCACAATCCATCCATCCATCCATTGTGTCAAGCTCATTTGTACATATATTGCCATCATCTTTCTCAAAACATTTTCTTTCTATTTCAGCCCTTAGTATCATCTCCTCATTTCCCCCCTCCCTTCCCCCTCCTCCCTCTCTCATGAACACTTGACAATTTATAAATTTTTTTTCATGTTTTACACCGACCGCTCTCCCCTTCACCCACTTTTCTGTTGTCCATCCCCCTGGGAGCGGGTTATATGCCATTCATTGTGATTGGTTTCGTCTTTCTCCCCCCACCTGCCCTTTCCCTTCCTGGTATGTGACTCGCATTATTAGTCCTGAGGGGTTTATCTGACCTGGATTCCCTGTGTTCCCAGCTCTTCTCTGTACCAGTGTACGTGTTCTGGTCCAGCTGGATTTGTAAGGTAGAATTGGAGTCATAATAGTAGGGGGTGGGGACAAAGCATTAAAGAACTAGAGGAAAGTGTGTTTCATTGCTGCTACACTGCACCCTGACTGGCTCGTCTCTTCTTTGTGACTCTTCTGAAAGGGGATGTTCAATTGTCTACAGATGGACTTTGGATCTTCACTCTGCCCTCCCCCTCATTCATATTGATATGATTTTTTTGTTTATTTTGGGTCTTTGATGCCTGATACCTGATCCCATTGATAGCTCATGATCACACAGGCTGGTGTGCTTCCTCCATGTGGGCTTTGTTGTTTGTCAGCTAGATGGCCGCTTTTTTATCTTCAAGCCTTTAAGATCCCAGATGCTGTATCATTTTTTCCTTCCATTTTCAGCACCTTTATTAATTATGATCCAAATTCCCCAGTGCTTGTCACATCTGTATGGTATTTCTTGGCTAAGAGTTTTGACCATATCTTTATTTAAAATCATTTTATTGGGGGCTCATACAACACTTACCACAATCCATACATCCATCCATTGTATCAAAAACATTTGTACATTTGTTGCCCTCATCATTATCAAAACATTTGCTTTCTACTTGAGCCCTTGGTATCAGCTCCATATTTTTGATAGCCGGGAACCATGAGCTTTCTTCACTGCATTTGCTTATTTGCAAATGCATTCATTTTGCATTTGCACTCATTTTGTGTTCAGCAATCATGTCAGGGAAGGTGAGCATCACAGAATGCCAGGTGATTAAAGCAAAGTGTTCTTGCATCGAGGAAGTACTTACTTAAGTGGAGGCCCAATGCAGCTGGACATTTTTAGAGCATGAGGAACCCTGGTGTTGAAGTGGTTACAGTCTTGGAAACCCCCAGGTGATCACTATGAGTCAGCGTTGACCCAAATGGCAGCAGCTTTTTTGGTTTGGAATTAATATATACTGAATTTTTATGTGATTCTGAAAAAGGCACTTTTGGGCAATTTACAAACAGATGTGAATTTTAAAAAGGCACTTACTTGGCAGACTATTTACAAATAGATCCCTTTCTTGGGAATGAAAATTTAGAAAAGTTATAGCTTTTTCCCTATGGCCATAGCCCTATGTTAGGACATATAGGTTGAGACTGAGGGCTGATTGATTTCAGCACCTACTTGGGTCCCACTGGACACCTTCTACAGAAAAAGTGCTACCCACATGTTTAAGATGGCTGTGGAGCTTAGGTGGTGTAATAGATTGTACATTGGACTGCTAACCATAAGTTTAGCGGTTCAAAACCACCAACTGCTCCATGGGGAAAGATAAGGCTTTTCACTACTGTAAAACTTGACATGGTTAGAAATCCATACAGGTGATTCTACTGTATTTAATAGGGTCTAAATGATTTGGAATAGAGACCATGTTAGTGAGTTTGGTTTTTTTGGTTTGGGTACTTGGCCAAAGTCTAAAACTATGCTTCAGTGCTAATATTGGAAATCCCCAAAGGAGGTAGGAGCATCCAGTTTTCTCCTGGAGCGTAAATGTTTCTGCCCAGATATATTGCGAGGGACCTCCCTCCAGGAGAATAGTTACTTACTGAGGATTGCCTGTGGAATATTGTATTCATCTGAACAGCGTGCTGCTGGCTTTGTCAATGTAAGCAACACTGCAAGAATAACACGTGTTTACACTTTAACCGAGATGATCTACTTTAGACCTTTGAAAACATACACATCAGTAATCCAAACGTTGTTGAACAGCGAGATGCCAGGTATGAAGTAGCACAGGGCAACAAAGGATCTAGCACATACCTAGTACTAAGAACTCCCAGACGTCTTGAGAATGGAACTGGTTTCAGATAAATAGCTTCTTTAGGGATATAACTCTTACTATCCAAGTACCACTCATCTTGGTAAAAGAACACAATAATATTAAAAGCACACACGCAGAAATAATATTCTGTCAGCAGAGTGACTTATTATAAAGATGTATGTAAACTTGAAGTGGTGTGTATCATGGCCTTGACATTAGTATATTAAACTTCCATTTTTCATTGTTTGAGCTTTTATTCAATGCATACAACTCATTAAGTGTTCTGATTCTTAATTTATTTTAGTCTTAATTTGGATAAATACTATTTTGTTGAATATTCAATGAACATAGTCAAGATTATGATGAGAAAAAATAATTAGAAAAATTTATACTAATGTTACAGTATAACAATTATATTAAATTCTGAGATGTTTTATTATTAATTTTTACTTTCAAGTGATAATGCTCTACTAAAATCATTTTATTGCTGATATTTCTGAATGGTAACTTCAAAATTTCCTTTATTCCTTCTTTATATCGTTCAGATTTTCTCTATCAAATTAGTTGGACCAGAGTAAAAAAATCCACACACAGTATAAGTTTACTCTGCTTTAAAAATTTTGCTTTGTTCTGGTTGTGTCATTTGGACCATAAAATGTTAAATAATATCATCCTCATTTAAAAAAATTACAGAAAGCCAACTAACTTCCAAATTTACACAAAGCCAAAGTAGACAAAAACTGTCATGTTGTACTGAAAAATAATTAGATCTGGCCAATTATTGGGGAAGTGCTTTTGATATGAGAAACATGATAAAGCTAAGGTTTTCCAACTGGACTTTAAAGCAGAGTTTCCTACTATATAAAGATACTGTTATTGAGTCCTTTTTGCCATATAGTGACCCCATAGGACAGCATAGAAATACTCTTTAGGGTTTCTAAGACAATAAATCTTCTGGCAGCAGAAAGCTCCATCCTTTCCTACCAAACACTGGGTTTAAATAACTGATTTCACAGGTAGCAGTGTGACGGTTCACTTGCTGCACCACCAGGCCTCTTTCCAGTGCATATCAATATGTAGAATTTATATTGTTTTATTATTTCTTGCTTTACCTTGAATTAGTCTTTAAGGGCGCAGAATTAATTAACTTTAGTGGATGTCTTATGATCTATCAGTCATTATTAACAATGTAATAAGCAATCATTAAATAATGAACCCATTGTTTAAAATAAGAGCTACATTGTTGATAATCACACCGATTTAGATGGTTTTAATCCCTATGATAGCACCCTTTCTTCCTCTGTCCAAGGAAACACTGTCCCAAACCTCATGTTTCCCTCTTTTCTCTGAAAATAGTTATACTGCATTTATGTCTATGCCAAAATGAAAGACTTAATTGGGAGTGGGCTTATAGTTTATTTAACATTACATTGTCAGACTCATTCATATCATTGCATATTGCAGTAGTTAAATAATTTTGACTGCAGGACAGTATTTTAGTTTATGCCTAGACATAGTTTTTGTCCATATAATGTCGTGTTGATGGGCATTTTGGCTATTCTTAGGTGAGGCTATTGTATACCAACCTTCTTAGAATGTTTCCTGGAGTGATCATCAAAGAGTTTCTCTTGGGTATACTCCTGTATATAGGAGTTGAAGAGAACATGTGAATGTCCAACTTTATGAGATCATGCCAAAGCGATCGAGCCAATTTATGCTCCCTATAGCAACATATAAAAGACTCTGTGCATCCATATCCTCTCCAAAACTTGGCACCATCAGACTTATTTTTTGTGTATCTATATGTATGCCCATTGACCAAGCTTGAAATGGTATCTCATTATTCTCTGCTCATTACTGGTGTTGACCAGTTCCTCATGTGTTTATTGACCATTTTAAAAATTTAGTTGGTGAAATGCCTGGGTATGTTGATTTACTTATTTTTTCTACTGAGTATTTTATTTGCGTTTCTGCTTTCAAATGACACTCAATTTACAATGTGTCAGCAATTTCAGAAATATACCAATAAAAGGCAAAAGATCCTATTGTAAACTGACTTAAAGCATGTTCGTCATAAACTCAGAGTTTTTCTTTTTGGTAGATACAGGATAATAAAACTATCTGAGATGATAATGGTAAGTTTCTCCTGTAAAACCCCTTTGAAAATTAATTTACTTTAAGATTTTATTTATTATTTACAACCTTGCAACCAAGTTACTGTGATTACATGTCCAGAACAAATTCTACTACAATTCAAATATGTTCATGTATTCATGAATAAGCAGGCACAAAATTATTCACAAATCATATCGGTAGGCTCCACAAAGTCCTAACAATTTGTTTTTTCAGCTATCAGCATTGATCTAATATGAAAGAAGCACTGGGTAGACACAATATTTTCCTGGTATATTTCTATGTTCTTTAGTCAACTTTGTATGATTAGAAATCATCTTAAATCAATGGCTAGGTAAAAGATAAATGAAAGATTAAGCTTCATCTCTCAAGGGGACAATTTACTCACTTCCTTTGGGCATGTGAGTGGAGAATGTTTTTCTAACTCTAGATAATCTACTCTCTTTGAATACATTTACTTTCTTCAATAGAAGGAAATTGTCAACATGCATCATGCAAATGAACATGCATTTGTTTTACCATAGACTTAAAAAACTGCATAATATAAAGCATACATGTACTAGTAAACTAGACAGACCTGTTCTATGAAACTTCCCTGTCTCAGTAAACAAGACTCAGCCTTACAGTTTCGTTGGCTCATAAGCACCAACAAGTGTTCTGATCCAGTCTGATGGTCACCTTTGCTGTTACTACAAGGGTGGCAGCCTTGAAAGCACAATGAAGAAATGTGTGACAGAGCAGAGTTAAATGCCTTCTACATCTTTTGGGGGGTGCAAACCCCTCAAACTCATGCAGTCATTAAGGTTGTAATAAACTAGTTACCATGGAGCCAGTTCTGATTCGTGGTGATCTTGTGTGTGCCAGAGTAAAACTGCACCATAGGGTTTCATGCTTGGTACCTTCGAGGGTCACTGGAACACAGGAAGGCCTTAAAGGAACTAGATGGACACAGTACCATTGCAACAATGTCCCCTTGTCCCTTGCTACCAGGGTACCATTGTGCCAGTGCTTGGTAGGCGAGGCAGATTTGGGGGAAGAGGAACAGTGAAATTCACCTTATTGCATCTCTGTACTCTGTGTAGACTTTGCACCCACCCTACATATTTTTTTTCCTAATCATGTTGCATATTCTCCAGTTGACACACCAAAGGCTTCAAGTCCAGCATTTGCTTTGTTAATCTCTTCTTTTGCTACCTTTCCCAACGCTGCCCTACAGGAGAGTATGCAGGTTGCACCTCACCCCATAAACACAGGCCCTGAGACCCTCACTCCCAATGACAGTCATGGGGGCCTCCCGTTTGATTGCACTTGTCTGCCCGCTAGAGGACAGCCCTGGCCCTGTCACCGCAACAGGCTCTTCTTGGGTCTTGCCAGAATAACTCTGCTTAACTGCTTGGGGACTGCTAGGAGCCCAGGGTGAGTGGCGTGTTAGGCGGTTCCTGGGTTCTATTACAGTGATGCCTGTGCCCGATCAGGAATGCCTGCACAGGAGCCACGGTGACATCCATTAGAAATGTCTGGAATGGGGAAACTGGGGCATGGGTTGCAAACTAGTCATGGGCTCAGAAAGGGACCAGGTGGGATGCTCCATCCTTCCCACAGGCAGCTGTCCTGTCTGGCAGGAGGGCTGTGTCCTGGACTGGGCAGCTTAAGCCCCAAGCTAATGGGAGTCCGTTTTATCTTAGCAGAGAGGGCTGGCTGTCTTCAGAGGCTTCAATGCAACTCGGAGAACTAACTATTCTCATGTGGCACTTCCAGGGAAACGTGAGCCTCTGGCTACACTTGCTGAGCTTCTGAGCCCACACTCCAACGGCATTATTTTCCACGGGCCACCGAGGAACCAGGATCGAGCGAAAGGACAGTCTTGTGTTAATCAAAGTCCAGAGGAGCCAACAGCTTCATGCACAGGCACAGGTTCGAGAGTGCTTCTGGAAAATGCCGAAGGGACCAGGCCCAAACCCAGCTCCAGGTCCTGCTTCTCCTGGAGGCCACGCCAAATCCAGGGCTGAGCGGCTCCTTGGTCCAGCTGACTGCGGGTGTCATAGGGCTCCCTGAGCGCGTCCAGGTGTCTGTTGAAGTCCTCCACTCTCTGCTTGTGGGTTTTAGACGCTTTCTTCAGGGTCCTTTCCATTTGCCTCTTCTGCGTCTTCTCGAAGGCCACCTGGGCCAGGGTCTGCTTGTCCAGGCTGCGTCGCTTCTCCTCCTCGTTTTTTGGTTCGTTCCCATGGCTTCCAGAAGTTTCGCCTTGTCTTTGTCCTTCTTTGTCTTCTTCTGTTTAGTTAACGCCGAGCTCCACGACCCCTTTCAACTTTAGGGGTCCCTTCTGGACCTGCTCGTAGGCCTCCATGGGAGCTGCCCAAGCCCAGGGTGGAAACTCCACCCTACATATTTTTAAGATGACATCCTTAGAATGTCCTCAAGATCCCTTGCTTTGGCTCTCTCTCTTTAAGTATTGTAAAGAAAGACACTGACCCAAAGCACTCAGCCAACAGCTGGTTATTGGAAGCAGGCAACAATGCTCTAAACAGATGTTAGCAGGCTAAGTCGCAAGACAAATAGCTCAGATTACTTAGGACATCACATCTCCTCTTTAAAGCGACAAATCTCCCCAGCCAGCATTGCAATAGAAGGAACTGAGGCAGCTGCTCTGTGGGTCTTATGATAATGTTCTCACTCTCCAATGATCATCTTAACTGGGTAGGCAAGTAAAAAAAACATTCTTAGGAGTCTTTATTAACAACACCAACCTTCATCACCTGCAAGAGTTGGGGGCCCATCCAGGAGGTGCACCGAGTCTCCACGGAACCCTGGCACCAAGTCGTAAAGTCACAGAAGGAAAGGATTGCTCCACTAGTAGAGACAAGGCCTCACCAGAGAAGGGGCTGGGCGGGTGCTGGTTACACAATAAGACCAGCCAATGCGGGACATGCAGGTTTGAAAGGGATTGTCTCTCTGAGCAATATGTAACATGGACAGCGGAACATAAGGCACTCGGTCTCTCCCATGATATTTCCTGCTCTCTTTCAGAGGTGAGACCAAAATTCCGTACCTTCAGACTCACCTGAGATGCACCCTTAAGCCTTCATGACACTACAGAATACCCAGGAATTGTGCAGGAATTTTAAGATGGATCCTGCCTTCTTGCTGGAATTTTATAGATGACCTCAGGAAACTCAGTAAGGATTAGAGAAAGATAACTTTGACCTTTGTTTTACTTTGGAAAGCCGTTAATTTAATATTTCAAGAGGCTTTAATCATTTTCAAGAGCGTAAGGGAAAGGCCATGGCCGAGACCAATGAAGCACTTGTCTAAGAGGACAACCATTGGCCAGGGACAGAAGCAGGGCCTTATCCCCCTGGGAGTAGGATTCAACAGCTGGGAAGTGGTCAAGGCACCACACGTTCTTCATCTGTTAGGAACGAAGACATTTCAGTGGAAACCAATTCATGAAAACTACGTGGCAATCATTGACCAAAGGCTTCAGGAGCATCTGGGGTTTTCTTGGAAAGGCTCTGGGAGACTCTAATGAAACACATGCACCTCTTCTTGACAAAAGGACAGCTGGGATTCCAGGACGGTGAGACTTGTCTTTTGTACTTTGGGCATAGTGTTAGAAGATATCAGATTGTGGAAAAAGACATCCTTCTCGGTAAAGCAAGGCAGCAAAAAAGAAGACCCTCAACAAGATGGATGTACCCAGCGGCCGCCATGATGGCTCAGATCTTAACTAACCACCATTGAGAGGCTGGCACCTGTTTCATTCCGTTATATGTAGGGTCGCTTTGAATCGGAACTCACTTTACCATTTCCTTTTGGACACAAAAAGCACTTGCTCTGGGCTGGCTTTTTTATTTTATTTTATTAACAATTTATTGGGGCTGATACAATTCTTTTCACAGTTCATACATATACATACATCAATTGTATAAAGCACATCTGTACAGTCTTTGCCCTAATCATTTTTTTCTCTTTTCTTCTTTTACATTTTATTAGGGACTCAAACAACTCTTACCTCAATCCATACATATACATACATCAATTGTATAAAGCACATCCATACATTCCCTGCCCCATCATTCTCAAAGCATTTGCTCTCCACTTAAGCCCCTTGCATCAGGTCCTCTTTCCCCACCCCCTCCCTCCACATTCCCCCCTCCCTCATATGCCCTTGGTAATTTATACATCGTTATTTTGTCATATCTTGCCCTATCCGGAGTCTCCCTTCCCCCCTTCTCTGCTGTCCCTCTCCCAGGGAAGAGGTCACATGTGGATCCTTGTAATCATTTCCCCCTTTCCAACCCACTCACCCTCCACTCTCCCAGCATCGTCCCTCACACCCTTGGTCCTGAAGGTATCATCCACCCTGGATTCCCTGTACCTCCAACCCTCATATGTACCAGTGTACAGCCTCTGTCCTATCCAGCCCTGCAAGGTAGAATTCGGATCATGGTAGTTGGGGGGAGGAAGCATCCAGGATCTGGGGGAAAGCTGTGTTCTCATCGATACTACCTCACCCCCTAATTAACCCATCTCCTCTCCTAAACCCCTCTATGAGGGGATCCATTGGCCGACACTTGGGCCTTGGGTCTCCACTCTGCACTTCCCCCTTCATTTAATATGATATATATATACATATATACACATACATATATACATATACACATATATACACATACATACACACACTTATATCTATTTTTTTTTGCATGATGCCTTATACCTGGTCCCTTGGGCACCTCGTGATCGCACTGGCCGGTGTGCTTCTTCCATGTGGGCTTATTTGCTTCTGAGCTAGATGGACGCTTGTTCACCTTCAAGCCTTTAAGACCCCAGACACTATCTCTTTTGATAGCCGGGCACCATCAGCTTTCTTCACCACATTTGCTTATGCACCCATTTGTCTTCAGCGATCCTATCATGGAGGTGTGCAGTCAATGATATGATTTTTTGTTCTTTGATGCCTGGTAACTGATCCCTTTGGGACCACTCGATCACACAGGCTGGTGTGTTCTTCCATGTGGACTTTGTTGCTTCTGAGCTAGATGGCCGCTTGTTTATCTTCAAGCCTTTAAGACCCCAGTCACTATCTCTTTTGATAGCCGGGCACCATCAGCTTTCTTCACCACATTTACTTGTTCACCCACTTTGACTCCAGCCGTTGTGTTGGGAGAGTGAGCATCATAGAGTTCCAATTTAATAAAAGAAGGTATTCATGCATTGAGGGAGTGTTTGAGTAGAGGCCCAAGGTCCTTCCGCCACCTTAATACTTGACCTATAAATATAGACACATAGATCTATTTCCCCATCCTCCTATATATATTTGCATGTACATGTCTTTGTCTAGACCTCCATGAATGCCCTTTGACTCCTAGCTCTTTCCTCCATCTCCCTTGACCTTCCTCCTGCCCTACTACCATGCTTCATCGCCACCTGGGCTAGAGTATACCTCTTCTCTAAGCAACCTTACCCTTGATCATTTCCCACCAGGCCTGCCACTCCCCCTTCTCTACCATTTGGGGTCCCATGTTTTTCCCTTGTCCCTGGGTTTGTTAACACCACTTCCTTACCCCCCCTACCCCCCCACCCCAAGTCCCCCCGGAACAGTCGGTCCCGTTGTTTTTCATCCAGATAGTTCATCCAGCCTGTCCTATTCAGACAGACCTGTGGAGTCACTAACATCACGAAAACTAGACAGAGGAAAACAAAGCAACAGCATACAACCAGACAACAAAACAACCAAAACAAACCACTGAAAAAGAACAGAACAAAACAGTTCACAAGAGAAAAGCTTGTAGTTAGTTCAGGGATCGTTTGCTGGCCCTTATCTGGGCTGACTTTTTAATGAGGACCGCTCTTACCTCAAAATACCACTATCCAGGGAGTGGTTGGTGCATCTCAAGCAAGACATTTACTCCTTATCTTGATTCCTCATGAGAAAACACCACTTTTATAGTTATGTCTCCATTTCCACTCCATTCAAATGGAGACACATTCTGAGCAAAGGAAGTATTAACGTCATCTTCTCCATGGACACTGAGGAACCCATCCCTACTAGGGAATTAGTTGTCAAAAAAGTCAGGTGAAACTAATCGGTAAAGAAGGCCAGTTTAATCATCAGTCCTGGGCATCGGGAATCCCAGGTGGTATACTTTGTGCCAAACTTACTATGATTAAGCTCATTTCCCTAACAGGAGGCAGTACTCCATCTGCCCAGAGACTAGAGAAGGAGTAAAAGGAATTGTCAACACATTCTTACAGCATAAACTCTTATTTTGCATCGTGCCTACATTGGCTAAATCCCCATGTGTCGCCTTCCTATAAGGCACAATTCATCACCTCTTACAACACTTCATGGTGGATATGTTTAGAGGCCCAGGGTTGGTCTGGGGAAGCATGACCAATCTACTTGCAGCTTTGGCCCAAACAGAAGGATTTATGTATCATTCAACCCCTTTGGGATACCAGGAACTATCTGCATCTATCACAAAGAAGAGCACTCCATTCTTTGGCAGGACTGTTTCACATCGACCCCTATTTGTCTCCATTCCCTTGCCTTTACTAATGAGATTCAATGGGAATCTGGAGCTTTCCACCTTGCAAGATTATAGTAAGCATGCATTTTGCCAATAAGAACCTTTCCCTCCTTCCAGATCCTCATTTGGGAATCAACTACCTCTCTCCTTCCCCCAAATATCCCCATATTTCAGAGACAATTTTAAACTGGAGAGGTTTGCTAAGGGATACCTGTGGCACGCACACATTTACCCACAAAGGCCAATTTCTCCTGGAGTGCAATAGGGACAGAGAATTGTTCCCTTTGCAGTGGTTCAGAAGGAATGTCCTTCATTGTTTTGTGTCATTTTGGGGGAAGATTTACTTGATAATTCTGCTCACAACATCATCCCACTTCAGATCTCTAACGGTGGAAGCCTTCATTAACACTGTCTGGAAATATATTTCTGCATGAGGCTGAAGAAGCAGGACCTCCTCAGATATCTCCCTCCCAGAAAGAATTTGTTTTGTCTGTGACAGCTCTGTATATCAACGTTTACCAGCCAATTGACCAGGGCTCTGCACTCTGGGATACTCTATATGCCGCGAATGCCAGAACCCTCCAGGCCGATTTCTTTAAATGCCACACATAGGATGTCCAGAAGAGTGGGCCAAGTAGTCCCCCTTTTATGAGGTCTCAGCAGTCTGGCAGGAATAGTGGGAACCGCTGCTGAAACCTCTGGAGTGGTCTCTACAGGAAATAGTGTATGCTAACCTTTCTTTTGAACTACTGTATATACTCGAATATAAGCCGACCCGAGTATAAGCCAAGGTACCTAATTATTACCTGGGAAATCAGAAAAACTGATTGACTCGAGTATAAGCCTAGGGTGGGAAATGCAGGATGTGAATTAACGCAGAGACCAGAGAGGAGAGGCGGAGCGCAGCCACAGACACATCGTTACCAGTTCAGCTGCCAGCATAAATGAATCACTACGGGTGCTTCTGCGAATTGGAGCCATCCACGTCATGGGACGGCTCTGATTGGTTAGATGTGAATAAACAAACATTCAAAGCCCTGAGGTGTCAGCGGGGCTTTTAATGAACAGCGGAAGAATGGCAACCACCCGCTAGATGATACATCTCGCTGGGGTACCACTGACCCGTGTATAAGCCGAACCCCAGTTTTTCAGCACATTTTTTGTATATACATTTTGAGTGTATACGGTAGTTCAACTGAACATCAACATCATGGTTGCTGATCCACTGGTGGTGATGAAGGCTCAGATGAATTCCTTAACAGCAGCAGTTGTTCTTCAGAAGTGGTGTGGTATAGACCAGCTGACAGTGACCCAGGTTGGAATTTGTTCCACGCTCAAAGAAGAACGCTCTTTCTGGGGAAACCCAAGGGGTCAGGTTTAAGACCATATCTCACAGTTCCTAGAATGAACAAGCAAATTGCAGGCTCAAGGTGCTCGTGGATAGAGGTCCTATTCTGGTGTTTGGTCATGGGGATCCTGGTTGCTACCCTTCCTGAACCCCTTAGTCTCTATTATTCTCCTGCTTTTTTTAGGGTCTTTGTGTTTTTAATGCCCTTGTCTGTTTTCTCTCTTCCAGGCTGGAAGCAGTATGACTACAAATGATTGTCCAGCCAACATAATCTAGCTTATTACTTAGACCCCCTAGGTTGGGCTGCTACCAAATTCAATATAGATTTTTTTCCCCCCTCCACAGCCCCTTGCCCAGATAGGGATTAAAGTGGTACCATCTAAAGCAGCTCTACATGCCTGACCAGCAGGAAGCAGCCACAGAAGGATGACCTCAACTTCCAAAGCATTTGGATGGTACCGCTTGAGAGGGGAATGCTAGGTAGGCTAGACAGATTCATGGCAAGTGGGGAAGGGGGAACTAATAGAAGGAATTCCCAAAACAGAGGAAGGAGAAGGGCAGAGAAGTCATATTTCCTTTACCAATGTTTTCCAAAGGGAAAGAATTCTCAGCACAGAGGGGAAAGTCAGCAAAGGGCATGGATTAGATGGATAGGATATGTGAATAACTCCCACGAATGAATGAATGGACTCGGATTGGTGGGAAGAATCCAGCTAGGGTTCTGACCTGGACCTAACAAAAGGCGTCATGAACTGTGTGCACAACATCTGTAAAAGGAAGTTATAACTGAGACATATGCTAAAGCAAAGTCACCAAGAGCAGAACTTTTGCCTTCAGCAGTATGAAAATCTGAATTTCTATTTCATCTGTACAACTGTGTTGGATATAACCATTAAATAAACTCACTCGCTTGGTTCAAACCTTTTCCTGTCTCTTGAATACTTTCTTGCAAGCATGATAAGAACTGCGGGAGGAGGATCCTGAAGTCCTCTGCCTCGTGCAGTAACAGTGAGGTGGTAGGACATGACAAGTGTGAATGTGGTGTAGGTTTGGACAGTGTTTCATTCTGTTGTCATAGGTGGCTGTAAGTCAGAGTCCACTGGATGACACATAACAACAAAAAGAGACTACCAGGTTTGGGGGGCCACTTCTGGGACTCAAACTCCAACGTCTTGTTAGCAGACAGGTACTCGAGTGGCACTCAAGGATTCCAGTTGCTGTGGATTTGATCCTGACTCATGGATATGACTGGTCTTTATCCATCAGAAAGGAGTAAAGAGCTATCCAAGTTCGAATGCGGCCCCACCTGAGCTTCAGTGCTAACTGCCCATATCCAGTACTTAATTCTGCTTCCACCTTTTAATGTCCTGTAAGTTTTATGACCTCATGGCATTTTAAAATCCTGATATTTGAAGGTGTAGAATAAATTCTCATAGCACTGAGGCTACGTAGCCCACTTCCTCCCTCTGTTCCTTACACTTTATCCTCTTCGTTCAGCCCATATCTACACCAATAACTAGTTTCTGTTCTGTCTAGACAGCCGAAGAAATGTAGAAATGATATTGGCCTTGGCCTTTCTATTGATAATAATGTGTATTCAGTGCTTCCTAAGTACAAATCAGATGTTATTTAGTTTACCTATAGCACCTCATCTAATTTTTTAAGAACCCTGGTGGTAGATATTAAAAATCATCAGTCCAATTTTATAAACGGGAAACTGACCTAGAGATGACAGATAATTTTCCTAATAGTGGCAGAACAAGAAGTGAGCTCGAGGCTGACTCAATTAAAGATGTGTGCTTTTAATAATCATTAAACCCTGTTTCCACATTTCAAGAATGTCTGACTTTCCAGTCTAGGGTGCTAGTTCTCCTTTCCTGGGTCTCTGGGACTGTCTCACAAGGTCATGGTTCCACTGTGGAATGTACGCTCGTTCACATCTCTGATTTGAGCTTCAGTTGCTCTAATGCAGTTTCTATTTTACCTCTCTGAGTTCTGATATACATTGCAAGGACAACATTCACAATTAAAGGCCTTTTTAGGAACGAGTTGTAACACCAGTGAGAAATGCTCAGGGGTGAGTTGTTTATCAGGACATTTTACAGAGTTCTCTCAGATCTGCTCTTAAATGCCCAATGGGTCATACTGCTCTGCTGTAAGCCTCATCCTGAAAGCATTAAGCTTAAGCTCTGTGGCTCAGCACACCCGGCTCCCTGAATTAGGCGTCAAGAGGCATCCTAGTCCAGTCAGCCTCCACCCAGACCCTCAGTTCCGCTTCCTTGGGTCAGCGAGCCCAACGTCTCCAGTCAGATGCCCAGAGGCACCCTGATCTGCAAGCCAGCCTCCTGTGGTTGAGAAGGCTATCACTTTTCGTCTCTAATTTTAGTAACCCGAACCTGTGCCACTTTTTGCTAATCTCATATAATAGAAAGTTTGTTGGTGATCTAATTGTTTTATGGAAAGAATGTGAATCCATTTGAATCCCATTTATGCCTTTTATTGGCTCTGTGACCTTGCATGAGTTACTTAACCTGTTTAGGCCTCAGCTTTGTTCTCTATTAAATGAGGATATTGTACCACAAGTTAGCTTGCATGGGTGATCTGAGAATAAATAAGATAATAAATAGATCAGGTATAGATTCTCCTTTAAGTCATGGTCATTTGTGAAGACTCCATTAGTCTTTTAAAAGAAGTTATTACCATTTTATTGATGAGAATTATAGAGTATCATAATTCAGAACACTGGAAGAGGCTTACAGCTCACCCCATGCTGACTTCCAAATATCTCTGATTTAAAGCATGGATATTTCCCGACTCTAAACTCTAGAAATACTGGCTTAGTAGGTTTGATCTGTAAACACTTCCGTGAAGGTGTCAGGTGGACATTCAGGAGTGGGAAGCACACTAGTCGCTTTCTGTCACCTTCCGGAGCAGAAGCTTGTTCTCAGTCACTGCTCTTCTTGTGCGGGAAGCGCACTACTCTCCCAAGGCAGTTCCCTTGGGGACAACAACCAGTCAAACTTCGTACATAGAAACGACACCAAGCTTGTTGCGACTCCCAACCATTGTGTGCATCTCCTTCCACTGCAGATACACAGAACAAATATAATCTGTTTCCCACATGCAGAATATATATGCATGCATATATTTCATTTTCATATTTTAAAATCTGTTTCCTATGTGAAATCCAGTGATTTCTGCCTTCAGCCTCCTTCCTATCCCACACCTTCTCTTTTTGAGCCTAAGGATTCTTGGAATCTTCCATAGTTCTTTCTGTGACATAATTTCCAGTCATTTTCCACTCCTGGTTAATAACTTTTCTCAGTATTTCAATTTTTAAAATATCAACCCATCTGGAAAAGGTAGCAGCCAATTGGATGGGAGGCCTGACATTAACCCTTTGGTTATTGGGGAGTGATAGGTTGCTATTGAAGCAGTGGGTTTACAGTCAAGGGCCCAGATGACAGGGGCGTCCATTGTTGCTGTAATGTGCTGTTAGTTGGTTCCCGCCCATAGCAACCTGTGCGCTCCAGCAAGAATCACTGCCCTGTCCTGTGCTGTCATCACCTGTGTTGCACCTGAGCCCATTGTTGCAGCCATGCTATCAGCCCATCTTGTAGACGGTCTTCCTTTTGGATGTTACCTTCCTGCTTCACCAGTGTCCTTCTCCAGGGACTGGTCTCTCTTGACAATAGGTCCAAAGTCTGAAAGATGAAGTCTCGCCATCCTTGTCTCTAAGGAGCACTCTGGTCATACTTCTTCCAAGAAATACCCCAAAAGAATAAGCTATGTACTAACAATTTGTAGAGTGTGAATCCTTTTTTGTAGCACATACCAAAATACTTCAGTTTTAATTATAAAATTAAAGTTGGGACTCATTCTTTCTATTATCTATATTAAGAACTTTCTCACGAACCATCTTATAACACAGAAATAAGCAAATAAGTCACTCACTTTATCAGTGAAATACCTCCAACTCCTCTTCCTTTCTCCTCACCACTAGATACCAAGAAAGACAAGGTATAACAGACACAGTGATGACTGTGTGCATCCTTTTCTAAGGGCTATTGTGAAACAACAGATGACTTGATACTCTTGGGAAGAAATTGAGTTAGAAATCCTGAGTTTTTAATTTATTATTAATATCTGCCCCTGTCATGTTTTAAAATGACTCAGAATCTTAATGGGTATAGGTAAAGGCGAAAAGAATCTGATGACATATATTATAGACTCACAGATAAAATCGTTACTTTTGCTGCTCAAAGGATGTACAGAGTTTATATTCCTTATCATATATCATGATACAGCAATACCCCTGTGCCTTCGCTAATTTTGCTCTTCCTTTCTGAGAATTTTTATTTTTAAAGTAGTATTCTTCTGAGTGTGTTAAGAGAAAAACACAGTTCCAGGTGGAATTTGTGAACCTTTATCACCTCTGCAGGAGTCCTGGTTGTGTAGTGGTTAATGTTGGGCTGATAACTGCTAGGTCAGCAGTTCGAAACCACCAGCCGCTTTGAAGAAGAAAGATGGGTTTTCTCCCTCCCTTAAAGAATCACAGCGTCAGAAGCTCACAGGGCCAGTTCACCCTTGTCCGTACTCACGAGTGATGCTGATGCTCCATAGATACGCTGAGGCAGTACTGCTCTGTCCTACAAGGATGCCGTGAGTCTGAATGGACTCCAGGACAGTCAGTAGTAGCAACCACAATGTTATTACACAGCAAAATGACTTTACTTACTACAAATTCCTCAAACTGATAAACATGCTTTACATGTGCTTTTTCACTTATTTTGTTTACTGTTTGGTTGGTGTTGGCTGCTGTCTAGTTGGCTCCCAACCCATGGTGATCCTATGCACCAGAGAATAAACCACCGTCCTGTCCCGCATGATCCCCAGGATCAGTTTCAGATAGCACCATTGGGATCCACAAGGCTTCCAGTGACTCAATTTTTTAAAGTAAATTACCAGGTCTATCCTCCTAATCTGCTTTGGGTTGGAAGAACCACCGAAACCCGTTCAGCATTAGAGCCTGGTATTGACAGGTGCTGAGCATTGGCTGGGACTTGAAGCTGGGTCTCCCACCTCGAAGACTAGACTGTTAATCTGCCACGACTCCATAGCTGGGCCTGTCATTTCATCACCTCGGGGGTTCTAGCTTTTCATCTGTTCCACACTTCTCGGCATGCGTGCTCTTGTAGAAATACCTCGTCAAACACCTGGTAACACAGGATGAAACAGCTCACAGGGGTAAGCGGAAGCAATAAGAGGAGAAGCAGGGAGTGACAAGAGAAGGGATGTGAGTGGAACATCTTGTCTCATGAGTAGGAGGACAGCATGGTTTCAAGTAGGAAGTGGGGGGAGCTAACTGGGCGATAGGCTGGGTTTTTCTAGAACAGGGGCAAGTTAGGACTTGCTAGGTTAGCACCACTCAAAAGGAGGCAGACTCGGCAGCCACTGACACAATAATTTACTGGGAATAGGAAAATTCTCTGCCTTCTCTGTGTCCTGGAATCTGATTACTTCTTTGATGTCAGTATTACTGTCTCCACTTTCTGGATGGGGAAAAGTAAAGGTGAAGATTCGGACTGAAGTCCTGCAGGTAGTAAATTTTGGAGCCAGGGTTAGAGTGCAGCTCACAGTGACTCCGAAAGGCAAGCATTTATTTGTACACTCTGCAACCTACTGTTTTTTTTTTTTTTTTTGGTAAGTGCTGGAAAGCAACCATAGTAGCTTTGAGGACAGGATGTAAGGAAGATGCGCCGAGGGATTCAGCGTTGGGCTGCCAACTGCAAGGCTAGCCGTTCGACACCAATGCCACTCCAAGGGAGAAAGGCAGGGCTTTCGACTCCCATAAAGAGTCACAATCTCAGAAACCCACAGAGGCAATCCAAGCCACTCCTATAGAGCGGCCACGAATCTGCATCAACTTCATGTCGGTGAAGTTCGGAAGAAGAAGGGACTCCTTCGAATCTTGGTGTTGGTGAAGAATATTGAACTGCCTGAAGAACGAACAGATTTGTCTTGGAAGATGGACAATCTTAGAAGGGGGGAACGGGGAGGTGGTGTGTAGTGTACTTTGTGTTATCAGGAGGGACATCATCCTGGAGAAGAACGTTCTCCTTGGTAAAGTAGAAGGTCGGTGAAAAAGACCCTTCAACAACACAGATCGACACAGTGACTGCCACCGTGAGTCTAAACGTAGTGACGGTGGATGCAATACGAGGCGGTGTTTTTCCTTTCTGTTGTACACAGGGTCACTATGAACAGAAAACAACTCCATGGCACCCAACGAGAACACCTATAAGGATCCTAAATGAATTTTAATAATAGGAACCAAATTTATATAATTAGGTTCAAAGATAGTCTAATGAAAAAATAGGCTTATTTTGTTCTATTCTTATCTGCTTAAAAAGTGACTAAGTCAGGGCCTGGAAAAAATCTATTCTGAAAAGTTATTAGATCATCGGGCCAAGAGGACTATTTCACATTCCATTCACTCATCATTGAGGGAGTACAAACTGGTGTTCACGATGAAACTGGGCCATCAGTGTCTGTTTCTACAAAGTAGTCATAAAAAACTCAAAACCAAGTTCATTGCCATCGAGTTGAGTTTGACTCTTAGGAACCTGAAGGATAAAGTGGAAATGCCCTTTAGGGGGTTCTGAGATTTTACAGTTTTCTTCCTTGGAGTGGCTGGTGGGCTGGCAGCACTGACTTTGAAGTTAGCATCCCAGTGTGCAGCCTGCTGAAGCACAGCGGCACTAGGAAGCAGTCCATCTTAGAGTAGAGAGGGCTGTCAGCAGTCACAGCTTGTTGGTTGTCAGAATGGGCCCCGCAGAACCCGTGGCTCTTGTGATTTACATGGGGCCATCTTGGAGCGCAGGGAAGAAGCAGACACCCAAGGGGGTGGCGGGGCCTGAGTAGCAGAACCCTGCCCTCATCCACAAAAGCAGCTCCAGACTTCAATGTATGAGTGCTTTTGAAGCTTTCACATATTAAAGATGAATAATAAATGAAGGGACCGGGAGTGTCTGCTCAACAATAGGGTAGGCTAAACCAGCAAAGAAGTATACTCATTGTTTTCCATTGGCCCAGGCTCAGAATATCTAAGACAATGTAATATCTATTTGAACTCTTCGGGTGTCAATAATTTCAGAAGTCTCTGGAACAGTCGTGTCTAGCGTTCCTTGCGCTCCTCACCCTCCCTTGAAGACCGAGTTTAGCTTTCATGACGCGTCTGAGGTCTTCAGTTGAGCAGGGCACCTTGCATTTGCATGTTCCCGTTGGATGCATCAAGTGAGAGTGAATGTGGGAGTTGGGGGCTGTTTGAAAATACAGCCATCAATTATGCTGTGCATGGCTTTGTTCTCTACTGACTTTGGTGTCAGGGCTTAATAAACATACCTGGGTCGGTATTGACATGTCTCTAGATGAAATCATGGCTTTATGTTCAAAAATCTAAAAATCACATTCTTAGGAATAAGCTAGAAGTATGATGCCCGCCCGATTCCTGGCCCCCTTAAAACTCTGATAGAGCGTGGAAACCCCTGGTGTTTCAGAATCTGGGCTAAAGGAAAACACTTTTTGGTGAATTCCAGCTCTTTGTGCTCTAATGTAAACGGTGGTCTTTCTGGAACATTGTATTTAAAAGTAATACCTCCCATTCTTTAGCCAATCCAATTAATTCCCTCTTGCCTGTTAAAATAATCAGACCTGGAGATTCACACATTGCTAGTATTACTTGACCAGTTTTATGAACTATATTGAATCATTCATAATCATTACTGAAATCTATTCCAATAGAACTTTAAAGCACAAGACCTGGGCTTTTCTGACCTTGGATTAGGGGGCAGAGGACAGAGACTTTGAGCTTGGGAGGAGTTGCTGAGGCGGAGGAGTGAAGGGAAGCAACTAAATTCAATTAGGCACCAGTAGGAGCCGATCAAATCTGCAGCTGGAAGAGATCAACTAGCAGCTGCAGCTAGATCATCATGGTGACTGTAATCCAGACAAAGAAAACAATGTGGGAGGCAATCTGCTTGCAATTTCCATTAGGTTAGTATTAAAGCAATGTTAAAATTTACTGATTTTTTTTTCATGAAGAAAAAGTTCACCAAAAATAGATCTTAATGACTTTTTTTCTGTAGAAACAAAACTAATGGAAATGACTTTCATGAATAAAAACCCTATTTCTAAATACTTAGGTAATTTTATTTAGAATTTTTTTCTATTTAAAACAATATTGTAATAAGAAATTTTTGTGTGTGCATTTATTTCTGGCCATATGCTGATTGATTCTTTAAGATCAAAAACCTTGAGTTCACATTTCTAGAGTGATGGGTAGACAGAGAAATGAAGCCTGGATACATAAATTATCTTGCTGTTTCAGCTCACTCCTAAGGCTTGATGCAATGCTGAGGGGTAAAATGGATCATTTTTTTCTTAGATAATCCTGAGGCTGTCTTCTTGCCAAGACAATGACCCCTTTAGCGTCAATACTCAACCTTGTCCTTCTCCTTCCCTGCTTAACTTGATACCCAAGGCCACCAGCTTAGTGAACTTTGGACCAAATTAGGATAATCAAATAGTTTCTCTAAAGAATTTGAACCAAGAGGCATAAAGTCTAGACACTTAAGGAATTTAGCTAGACATACTAGATACTGGAGCTTTACGAGCTTTGGAGTTGGGGTCAAGGATGCACAATGGGGCACAGCTTTTTTTGTTGTTTATTTTCTTCTGGGCACATTGGAAAACCTTGAGTTAAAGTAGAAAAGCATTTTTTAAAAATATATGGGAGATACAGAAAAAGAAACAGACACCAGTCATTAAAGACCTTGTAACGCAGGTGAAAGAATTTATGAGTTGGTCCTTCTGAGTCCCACCTGGGTATTCAAACAGAGTCTGTTCCCCATGGCTCTCCCGGGCTATCTGCAGTTTGATTTCTGCTGACCTTTATCCCAAGCACCTGCTTTCAGACAAACTACAAAGTGTTTTGCTTCAGAAATGTTAGTCATTGGTAGGAGTGATTTTTCACCATGAAAAGATCCTCGTCCTCCAAACATATGCAAGAAGCTGTGTGTTTTTGAAATATAAATTAAGACGTATCTGACAATTAGGTCAGAATCATTAACATCAGCACTGTCCGTAACTGCTGGGTTGTATTGGCTTCCACCTATTCAACTCGGCTTTGCTGTCCTAGGTTCTCAAACTTGAACACACATCCCCATCACCTGGAGCCTTGTCAGGACGCACATTTCTGGACCGCATCATCAGCATTTGTGGTTCAGTGAGTAGGTCTAGGTTTCCATGCCGTGTATGAGGTTTTCAGGGGTTATGGCCTCTAAAGTGGGCAGCTGGTTCCACCTGCGTAGTTTGTTTGCGGCCTGGAAGCTCCACTGAAACCTATTCATTATGGGCGACTCTGCTGGCATGTGAAATACCAGCAACATAGGTTCCAGCATCTCAACAACACGCGTGCCGCCCCCGATATGGCAAACTGATAGACAAGAAGGATAGCATGCTCGGTAAAGGGTCAGTGAAAGAGAGGAAGGCCCTCAGCAGGATGGGTTGACACAGCGATTGCAACAAGCAGCTCAGGCACAGGACCGATTGCCGGATGTCGCAGGACCAGGTATCTTTCATTCTGCTGTACTTGGGTCACCGTTGGAACCAACTTGATGGCACCTACAACAACAACAACAACAGTTCCAAGGTAGGGCCCAAGGATTTATAGTTCTAATAATTTCTCAGGTGGTGCTGCTGCTTCCAGCCCAGGGACCCACTTTGAGAGCCATTGAATCAGTAGTAATATGGGAGAATCCTTCAACGAGGATGACATAGTTTCCCATGTTTTCACTAATTACTCTTAGGAAGATATTCTTTTCTTGTCTTTGTTTGAAATCATTTTATTGGGGGCTTGTACAGCTCTTATCACAATCCATACATCCATCCATTTTGTTAAGTACATTTGTACACATGCTGCCATCATCATTTTCGAAACATTTTCTTTCTCCTCGAGCCCTTACTATCAGCCCCTCATTTTCCCCCTCCCTCCTTCACGAACCCTTGATAATTTTAAGTCATTTTAATTTTTTCTTGTCTTACACTGATTGAGGTCTCCCTTCACCCACTTTTCTGTTGTCTGTCCTCCTGGGAGGGGTTATATGTAGATCATTGTGATATCTTTTTGATATGAATGATTAAAATATAGATAGGCTAGAACATAATAATGGCAACTTATGTACAAATGTGCTTGATACAATTGATGTATGGATTGTTACAAGAGCTGTAAGAGCCCTCAACAAAATGTTTTAAACAAAAAATCAGACTAAATAAATAATTAAATTAATGGTAAAGTATATATTTTATACTACTGTTCATGATGTCTTTTTAACTTATATTCAGGTTCTTACTTGCTAGTACTTAGAAATGCGAATGAGCTTTGTAAATTTTCTAGTATAATGTTATATTTCCCCTTCCTGGAATTTTAAAATAGTTCTTGAAATACGTGTAGGTTATATAATAGTTCTTGAAATGTGTGTAGGTTATATAAGATTTTTCTACGTGGTGAATGCTGTCATTTGTGAATAAAAATGCTTACACTTGAAAAAAATGTATAGATGGTATTTCAAGATGGAGTAATACACGGTAAGGAAGAGAGAAGCGAGAGGGGAGGAAAGATAATACATATCCACATATACTGTATTTGAAATCCAGGATAGGTAAATCTACAGAAATAGTAATGGATTAATACTTAGAGCCCTGGCTGGGGAGATTGGAGGGAAATGGAGAGCTAAGAACTACAAGAAAATATTCTAAGATTGATTGGGGTTATGATTGCACAACTCTTGTAAATAAAATTGAGCCATTGAATGACATGCAATGAATTATATTTCAATGAAAAAAGAAGACTAGATATGCACATGTCCGTGCTGTTTTCCCTTCTTTCTCTCTTGATCTTACCATGTTGTTACAACTATGGGATATCAGTAAAGATCGTGAGCATCTACACCAGACTGTGCACTCCCTTGAGAATACTTAGTTTATAGAGTTTAATCTTACCTTTTTGTGGCTTATAATTCTTGGTTATGCATGGGTAATAAAGCATAAACCACAAAACTAGACTGTCATTCATTAATTTAATCTTTTGGGACTCACCATCTTAATATAAAGTAAAAGACCATTAAACTAGAGATTAGTTCAAGATTAAAATTTAATCAGTTGTGTGTTCTTAGCAAGGATTTTCCAGCTTGATTGTGTAATGTAAATTTTAGCGCAAATGATATCAACATTTATTCTAGGTAAGAAAGAATATGTTTTTCAGAAGTATACTATGTATAGATTTATGTTTATTATACTCAGTTTTGGCTCATATGTCCTTTTAGGTGGTGTATTAGTCTGGGTAGACTAGAGAAATAAAATTCATAAACATGCATGTTTTATAAGAGAGAGTTTTATATAAAGGGTAATTGTACATTACGCATCCAAACCCAGTCCAGTCCAGGCCCACTTTGTAGATCGATGTCAGACATATGGGCTAATGTTAGCCCATATGTCTGACATCGATCTACAAAGTCCTCAAACTCACAAAACACATGCAATGATGCTGAATGCAGGAGGAAAGCCAAATCAGTGAGCATGTAAGCATCTCAGCGCTGGCAGGGGTCTCCACATGGCTGCTCCAGCACCCAAGGCTGCATCAAGGCAGGTCCACGTGGCTTCTCCTCACGGATGTCTCGCAGGAAGTGAGCCTTTCCAGCTGAGGCAGAGAACTGGCGAAAGCAGCCACAAATGGCCCGGCTGTTAGGGATCAAGAGACCAGACAGGCAAGGCTCATTGAATCATTTATCTCTCTGCCCTTCAATTAATCCCACATGTGTTCATCGGCCAGGCTGGTACAATAAATCTTAACTATCACAGGTGGTAAAGAGGTCATTTAATGAAGCGAAGACATCTCAAAGGACTAAAAATTATGTGTCATTTTAGAAGTGAATAAAAAGCTTTAAAAGAGAAGGAGTCAGGCATTAGTGATCTTGTACATTAATTCTTATGCAGAAAGGCACTAGTGTTCTCGCACACGTTGGAATATTTAAGCATGACAACCCTTCACTGAGCAGGAACCAGCCCCATCCACACATTCTCTTCCTAGAACACTTATGGTTGATCTTTACCTTCTCCTTGTGGGACTCTTTAGTTTAGTCATTGTATATCGGACTCCTAAAGAACAGGATGTGATCTTAGAAATATGCTATTTGGCATCTCAAGAAAGTCCAGACCTAAAGTATCAGCATGGTCACTTGCTAACATCTTCCAAGTGTACAGCTGTTATCATCACAATGTGTCCAGGCGCCAGTCTTGGGAAGTATAGTTTACAGCTTTGTCCCAATGGCAGAAGTGTTGGTATTAATTTTTTCTGCATTCTTGACTTTTAAGGAAAAACAAGTTTGGGGAAATGATGGAAAGGGTGGAGAAACATATTTTCGTGGTGATGAAGTCATAGCAACTTTCCAGAGGAAGACAAGATGTCACTCTCTTGACCTTTTAAAATTCTTCATGAAGTTCACATCTCCATCCAGTTGGTCAATTTATAAAATTTAGACCACATTTAAGAAAGTGGGGTGTCATGCTACGAAGCGTTCTTTCATGGAAACTGTGTTGACGGTAATCCTTAAACAAATTACTTGGTTGAGAGTGTGGTCTGCGGTATTAACTTACTTTCATTTCCGGTTTTCTTTGGACTTTACATTAAAAAACAACAAAAACCCAAACCAAATAAGAATTCATTTGGGTTGTTAAGTTGACCAATTTGTTGCTTCTGTGAATAGTATTTACATTTATTACTTACTGGGGTGCTTACCCACTGCTATGGAGTTTGACTGAGGGGTGCACTACAGGATTTCTGAGGCTGTAAGTCTTTGTGGAAAGAGGAAGCCTCATCTTTCTTTGAAGGAGCAGGTTGCAGATTTGAACTGCTGACCTTATCATTAGTAGCTCAATGTGTTACCCACTACATCACTGAGCCAAGCACAAAATCACTGCAATTGAGTCAATTCTGACTCATGATTACCTTATAGGGAAGTGTAGAACTGCCCCTGTGGGTTTCTGAGGCAGTCATTCTTTATAGGAGTAGAAAGCCTCATCTGTTACTAGTGGTTTCAAACTACTGACCTTGGCTAAACCACCAAGGCTCTCAAAATCCTTAAAAGTTTATCTTCTTTGAGGCAGAAGAAACTTGTTTCTGGCTTCCAGGGTCCCTTTTAAAACAAACAACATTTGGTACAGCAAAATATATTTTCAGAAAAGTACACATAAATTTCCAGATGCCGTACTCCCCAGGCGACGAGTTCCTATCAAAAAATAGAACAGTACCAATAGCATGTAAACTTTTATTAATTTTTTATGTTGATAGGATCTTGAGATCTCCATTTGTGTGTGTGTGTGGCTATTAGGAATAGTACTGCTAGAAACATACATACAAATAGAGAACTCTGAACAATGAATAAGGAAGACTAGGGAAGAATTGATGTATTTAAATTGACAGGTTGATGAAGAATATTGACTATATCATGGGCTACCTTGGACTGCTAAAAGGACAAACCAATCTGTCTTGGAAAAAGTTTGGCGAGAGTGAGAGTGCTTCTTGAAGACAAGGATCGAGAGAGTTCAGCTTACACACTTTGGGCGTATTTTCAGGAGTCTCTGGATAGGGACATCATTTTGTGTAAATAGAGGGGCAGCTAAAAAGAGAAGGGCTCTTAAGCCACCATGGCTATAACAGTAGGCTCCAGCACTGGAACCATTGTGAAGATGGTGGCGGACTTGCTGTGCTTTGTTCCATTGTGCATAAGGTCGCTATGGGTCTGTAGCAACTCAATGACACCTAACAATAACAACCAGAAAATGGATACATCTGTCTTCGAAGAATATATCCAGAATGTTCCTCCAAAGTGGGGGTGGTGACATTTTGTCTCACTCATTTGGACATGTTATCAGAAGGGACCAGTCAATGAAGAAGGACATCATGCTTGGCAAAGAGTCAGAATAAAAGAGGCAGGAGTCTCAAAGAGATGGGTTGACACAGTAGATATAACAATGGGTTCAAAGACAGCAATTATTGTGAGCATGGAGCAGGACCAGGCAGTGTTTTGTTCTAGTGTACACCGGGTTGCTATGATTCTGACCAACTTGATGTCACTTAACAACAGCAATAAATGAACTAGAATGTGTCTTTGGTGAAGAGATATATACATTTAATTTGGGCATGTGTTTTGGAATGACATTGTTAGGCTGTAAAATATGGATACCTGTATTAGTCTGGGTACTTTAGAGAAACAAATCCACAGAAACTCATACGTAAAAGAGAGAGTTTTATATAAAGGTCAAGTACACATCTAGAAAACATAACATACCAACCCAGTGCTGCCCAAGTCCACAAGTTCAGCAGTAACCCGTATGTCTGACATCAATCCACAAAGTCCTCCTCCATCTCACAAAACACATGCAATGATTCTGACTGCAGGAGGAAAGCCAAATCAGTGAACGTGTAAGCATCTCAGCACTGGCAGGGGTCTCCACACGGGTTCTCCAGCACCCAGGGCTGTATTGGGGTAGGACCATGTGACTTCTCCTCAGGGATGTCTTGCAGGAAGTGAGCCTTGCTGACTGAAGCAGGGAACTGGCTAAGGCAGCTGCACCCTGGTCCGACCATCAGAAAGCAAGAGACCCGAGAACTAGAGAGGCGAGGCTCACCAAGCCATTTATATCCCTCAGTCTTTCAATTAACTCCACATGTGTTTATCAGCCGGCTTGGCACAATAAACTACCTCAGGAGCCCTGGTGATACAGTGGGTTAGGAGTTGGACTGCTAACTACAACGTCAATGGTTTGAACCCATGGGCTGCTCCAAGAGAAAATGATGGGGACGTTCGCTCCTGTAACGATTTACAGCCTTGAAAATCCTAAGGAGCAGCTCTATTGTACCCTACACGGGTCAGATTTGACTCATGACAACGGGATTAAAAATCTGTGTACCGTATATATTCAGCTTCCTTAAGAACTGTCAAATAGAGTTTCTAAAGAGGTTTCCTAATTCATCACCTTTTTGGGTTCTTTTAATTGACACAAAGGAGAAATGGTTGAACAAAGGGCCCTGGCATGGAAGGCAGACTGCTGCAAAGTGCAGATAATCTTTTCTGCTCAAGGTGACTACTGTTGGTGTTTTTAAAATACTTTTATTCAACAGAATCCTTTATTCCTATGCCTAACCTTTTCAACTGATTAATATTGAATAATGCTGCAAGAAACTTCCCTCGGAAAATCTGAGATACTCTGAAATAATTTTCAAGTTGCCTACACGAATAACAATGTAAAAAGTAAGTCTCCTAAAAAGATCACCTCTCTTTGAGTCATGTCAAAAAAGCGTTAAGTGAATGATAACCTTTCCTTGTTGACTTTATTTAGTTGACTATGCAGCTTTTACTGAACTAAGATAGAAAGAAGGTGGGGAAATGTTGGGAAATGCTTTTTAAAAAACAAACAAGAAAGCTTTTCAGTGGGAGATGTGATGAACAGCAATGAGGTGGTCATTTCTGACCTCTTCTGGCTTCCCTCCTGCCAGGAGGCAGGTCAGACATAGGTCCATGTTGTTTGCTTTTTCACCTTTTCTGACACCAATTGCTCTTCTCGCAGACCTCTACTACTAGGCTGGGTTCAACCATCTGTTGTAATGGCCACAAAGAACTCACAGTCAGGATTTATGTTGTTTATTGGGGAAGGTGATAGTTTCTCAGAATTCAGGATCAGCACACTGTCTGGATATAGTCATTGGTCCACAGAACACCTCCCTTTAGCCACCTGCCACAGTGTCCCTCTGCGGTCCGTGGTCCTTCAGCCTCCTGGCGCTTCCTCATAGTCCCTCAGTCTCAGGCCAGATGAGAAGGTAGCTCATGGGCTCAGTGCTGGTCCTCTGGAGTCTCCATCCCGCAGTCCCTGGGGAATCCCCTCCTGGCAGCTTCCTGCACTTCAGACAGAGCTCTTGGGCAGGTTCTTCAAATGGTCCTGTGACCCCCCCCCCCCCTCCGGTGTCTCTTACTCACTCGTTGCCATAGCGTTAACTCCTGGAGACTCTACAGGACGGGGTGGAATCGCCCTCAGTTTCCGAGGCTGTAAACTGTCCCTCTACAAAAGCCATCTTAAAGACGCCCCCAAGAAAGCAAAGGGTGTGGCTTGGTTCACGCGGCCTGCTGAGGTCAGAATTTACGCCAGCCTTAAAAATAGGATCGCAGCCACAGGCATAGAATCCAGAACGAGGATACATCACAGAAGGAATGACGGCTATGGCTGGGTCTCGCTCAGCCTTGCAGCCGCCCGGGAAGCAGGGCTGTGCTGTGTTCCTGTCTGTTTCGGGGGATGAGTTTAGGACTTTAGGATCACCTGGGTCAGTGGCTTCCAGACGGAAACTGGCCTCTACCAGGAGAGTGATCGCAAACGTGGCTGCCTTGTCTCTGGTCTTCTCAGTGACAGATCCCCCTCTTGGCCAGGCCTGGCGGGGGTCACCAGCTCCGTGGGCCTGAAGCGGCTTCTGCTGGCAGCCGTGGCACCGGTACCCGGCGGAGAATGCATTTCCTTTGCGTCTTGACAGCGTTGCCCATCCGCTCACACTGCATCTTCCAAAGCGACGCCCCTAGTTCTGCAGGCGGCTCCTAGGGAGGAAAGCGTGTGCGTACCTGGTGGGGAAGGCCAAGGCGGTCTTTCAAGACCTGCCAGCGACACGTTTCACCCACTCCGGAATCGCCTGTATCGAGAGAATGCTATTCTAAATGGCTCCCCTTGAGGAGGAGTAACGAGGTCCACTTGCTCTTTCCCTCGGAACTGCAGCGGCTACAGGCTGCTCAAGGATCATTCTCCCGAGTTACAGTCACTGGAGTTGTTGGGTTTGGATAAATGGGGTAACGTTATGGGAAGGACGCTGGAAAATGCAAAGGCCCTTTTCTGGTTGAATCCCTGCAAGAGTTTGCAGCGGACGTGTGCAATGTCTATGGTGGGAATGCAGGGGTAGAGTTGGTGGCTATGAAATCATTGGGCACCTCCCTTGAGGCAAAACAGACGTACGCTCCACTAAGTCCTTAAAACCTTGCTTATAAATATAATTTTGAGGATGCTGTGGTTTTTAGCCTGGCCTTCTGGATCATGATCGCCTTGGCGGTGATCATCATGTCTTACAGCATTTGGAACATGGATCCTGGATCAGACAGCATCATTAGAATGTGACAAACCAGATCTGAATGGATTGAACTTCCCCGATGCCAGATAGAAGAAAGATTCAGAAGTTTGCCATGTTTTTGTTAAAATATATCTATCTGTGGTTTAAAGTAGATAGTATACTTTCAATTTATTTAAAAAGCAAACTTTGTGTCTGCCTGTGACTTTTTTAGAGTGAATTATTGATGTGAATCAAATTGTGTGTTATAGTTTCTATGAAATGCTCAGATATTAGGATCTAGCTATTTAAGGGCATAATTTCATTCCATTTGAAATTTGGAAATATGCACTGCAATCCATGTAAAATGTTCAGATTAGTTTGTGTTATTTATTATGAAAAAAATTACTGAATTTATTAGAGAAACTTAAGGATGCTGAATGTCCTTAACATGGAGATAGGTGGAAATCACATTTAGACTGTTATATTCTATGGACCATTTGTTCATTTTATGTAACTGTCTTTGGAACAAGAGATCTGGTTTCTAACCTAGTGGGGCACTACAATATGGATATACTTACACAAATTCTTAATCCTGGAACCTGAATTCTGATAGAGGACTGCTATTTTTAAACCTCTTCAGAATGTTTGGTGATCAGTATGGTCTGGTGTCGATATTGAAAATACAGCTACAGTGATATAAGAAGAAAATAGTTTTGTGGGGCTACATCTGCTTATACATACAAAAGCAACTCTTTGGGGGGTATGAACATAAGACATTTTTATTTCAGTAACTTCTCCCCTCATATGAGTACATAAAGTTTGTGGTATCACTTCGTTCTGTTGAGTATGAAATGGAACTAGCTAATTCCCACTTTTCTGGGGAAGTGGGCCAATGTCTGCAAATTAAAGACAATGATTCCTTTCAACCCCCCCCCCCCAAAAAAAAAGAATTCATGGTTAGAAAGGCCAAATTAATTGACTACAACAATAGAATCATAGAACCATATAATAAACCATCAAACCAATATAACCATATCTACCTGAAGAAGTCCTGGTGGTATAGTGGGTTACCTGTTGGGCTGCTCATTGAAAGGTCAGCAGTTTAAAACCACTGGCTGTTCTGTGGGAGAAAGAAGAAGCATTATTCCCAGAGAAAATATTTATTCCCCGAGAAGCCCCCAGGCGCGGATTCTCTCTGTCTGGTAGAGTCACTCACTGTGAGTCAGATTGACTGGATGCAAGGGAGGTTGGTTTTGAGTTCTGAGACCTGAGACTGGATCAGATGAAAACAGAATTAGTTTGGACACTTTATCACAACAAAGAGGTTTATTATAAGAATATGGTCATTCAATTTTCTTTGTACAGGTTTCTGAGCAAGTCCTGAGAATTCCTGCACGTTGTTGGGGTTGGGTGTCATTGGGTTGGCTCTGACTCATGGCAACTCTGTATGCAACAGAAGGAAACCCTGCCTGATCCTCTTGATTGCTGCCCCTCTGCTTTACTAAGCATAATGTCCTTCCCCAGGTTCCTGTCTTTCCTGACAACATGTCCCAAATAAGCGAGACACGTCTCTCCATCATTGCCTCTAAGGAGTATTCTGGCTGTACTTTATTCAAGACAGATCTGTTTGTTTTTTGATAGCCTATGTTACTTTTAATATTCTGCATCAGCACCGTAATTCACACGAATAGATTATTGTTTATTATCCAAATTTTGTATGCATATGAGGATATGGAAAATACCAAGTCTTGATTCAGGAGCACTTCAATATTCAAAATAACATTCTTTCCCCCCAACACTCTAAAGAGACCTTGTGCAGGAGATTTACTCAAACTAATGTGTCTTTTGATTTTTGGACTGCTGCTTCCATGAGCATTGATTGTGGAGCCAAGGAAGATGAAATCCTTGACAACTTCCATCTTTTACTCTATCATGATGTTACCTATTGGTCCAGTTGTGGGGACTTTGGTCTTCTTTGCATTGAGTTGTAATTCATACTGAAGGCTGCAAGTATAGCTCCATCAGCAAGTGCTTCAAGTGCTCCTCCCTCTCAACAAGCAAGGTTGTGTCATCTGCATTCTGAAGGTTGTTAATAAGCCTGCATCCTGATGCCACGTTCTTCTTCATAGAATCCAGCATGTGTGATTGCTCATTCAGCATACAGACTGAATAAGGCTGGTGAGAATGTACAGCTCTGACACAGACCTTTCCTGACTTTGAACCATGCAGTTTTCCTTGTTCTGGAGTCTCAGTGGTCTGTCCATCCATGTACACATCCTCTATGAGCACAGCAGTTCTTCGGCAAATTGGTTCTTGCTCATATGCTACCTCCTGAAACTGTGTACTGTCAACCAGGACGGCAACTCTGTGTATTATTTCCATTTTCCATTAAGGCTTCCTGAATTGAAATTTTGCCTGCATTTTTTGTCCAGAGAATCTTTCATTATTGCCGCTTGAAGTTTGAATTTTTTCTCCAGTTTAAATATGCTGAGTATGCCCTTTCTTTTTGGTTTTGTAAGTGCAGGGTTTTGCATATTTCAGCATAATATATATTTTGTCTTCTCAAGCTTCCCTTTGGAAAGTTTCTGAACAGCTCTTTGCCTTCGCTTTCACCACGAGCCTCGGCTACTCTGCAAGTGTGAGCAAGTGTCTTTCTCTCTGACATCCGCTTTGGGTTTCTCTTTCTCGCCTGTCTTTCAAATAGCCCTTTACTTTCTTCCTGAATTATATTCTTGATGTCTTTTCACAGCTCATTAGGTCACCAGATCAAATCTGTTCTTGAGCTGTTCTCAAAATTGGGGTGAGATACATGCATATTTTAGCTCTCATGGGATTGTTTCCGTTTTCTTCTACTTCAACCTGAGCTTACACATGAACAATTGCTGTTCTATTCCACAGTTAGCCCCTGCCCTGATTTCAGCTGCTGATATTGGGTTTGTCCATCATCTCTTCCCACAGATCTAGTCCATTTGATTTCTATGTATTCCATCTTGAGTGTATAGTCACTGTTTATGTGGCAAATGCATCTTGATTGCCTATTTAATCAATTCAGGCTGAAGAAGTTGGTTGAATTCCTAAATTTCTGCATCACTAGCTTTAATGTTTGGTGTATGCATTTGAATAACCATTGCATTAACTGGATCTCCTTGAATGGGTATAGATATGATCCTGTCACAGGCAGCATTGCACTTCAAGGAAAGTCTTTGGATGTTCTTTTTGATCTTTCTTCTTGAATGGATCATTCCCAGCATAGTAAAGCATGTGGTTTTCTGATTTAAAATTCGCATACCAGTCCATTTCAGTGAACAGCAGAGTATTGATCTTTATGCCTTCCATGTCTCTTTCGATGACCCCCAGTGTCCCTGAGTCATACTTGCTGCATTCCACATTCCAGTTATTAATTGATGATTGCTGCTGTTTCATCTCAGATGAAGGTCCTGAACACTTTACTCCATCCATGTCGCTATGAGGGACTCTGCTGTCCTATTTTGACCCCCTTCTCACCTAGTGTCCTCTTCTGGCACTACCTCTGACAGCGCTCTGCTTCTGTTCATTATTCCTTCAGTATCTGACAGTGTTTCAATGCTATTTCTTGCCTTTTCAGTAGCTGGTAATTCCTCTGAAGTGGATAGTCTATTTCTTCTTAGCCTGTTTTTAGCCTGGAAGTTCTGTTGAAACTGGTTCATTTTGGGTGACCCTGCTGGCATTTGAAATGTCAGGGACATAGCTTTCAGAATCACAGCAATACATAAGTCACTGCAATATGACAAAAAGGCAGTCAAGTGGTGGGAAAACTCCATCAGACCCTATGTCATACTTCCAAATTCTTAAGCTATAAATGTGATCGTTATTGATGAGCAGCCTCGTGTTTTCAGTAAACCATGACAGTAGTTTTATGTGCTAAATATGCATCAATCTCATAGGGTGATCTACAACTAAAATGTTGATCATATTTCTTATTTGGCATGAAGGATACTTGTTTTCAGGCATTCTAGGGTATATATCTACAGTTTCACTTTCAAACCTGTCACTGTGGACATATCTGTTATTTATTTGCTACACATTTCTTTGTTCAGAATGCAACATGGTTTCTTTGGGTAAATAAATCACATAGATTCAGGAATGTATTATGAATAGCAACAGTCTCTCATTTTTCCTCTTTCAACGGTTTCATGGAGATACAATCCACCCATTTAATGCGAATGACTCAATACTCACAGGGTTATGCCATTGTCACCACAAAGACCCTCAGGATATTTTCATCATGTCACACACATAAAGGACAAAAACCATATCAATTAGCGGTCACTTGCTTATTTCTCCCAGAACCTTCCAGTCCTAGGCAATCACGAACCTGCCTTATCTTTCTAATTATTTATTTTAACCTGATTTTTATAGCTATGGAGTTTTCTATTCTGTGCTTACTTATCCTCCGTGAATGTGTGCTCTCTATACCTCCATGTACACACCCACACACCCACAGAGACGTGTGTGTCAAGCCTTCATTCTCTCAGTGCACCTCAGAATACCTGTGAGTCCTTTCTCAAGTGTTTGAATTATGTATGTCAGGTGATGGGGAACCAAGGCAAGTTTTTTAACAGAGTTGTGAGATCAGAGATATGCTTCAGAAATAAGATTCTGGGAGGAATTGGGAGCAGAGACATGATTTAAACCAGGATCAAGATTTAGAACAAGCAGGAATGAACTCACGTGGCAGAACTGAAAGTCATACTGATCTCTGCAGAACATTCTGAACCATTGCTAGACAATTTACGAACTTAAAACAATTACGAATATACTTTTGTGCTATAAATACCATCTTCTAACACATGATCATGAAGAAAGGCTGTGGATTTGCCAAAATTTTAAGGAAAATACGTGCAGCAACCACTTTCAACTGAGAAAATACAATCTATTAATTGTTCCAGCTCTGAAAATCTCAAAGAAAACCACCATGATGTGGTATAAAAATAAATCTCAAGCCATCTCTTGGAATTCCAATCTTCTAAAGGAATAAACCTGGCAGATTGTTTGTTCTACTATTTTTCTTGGCAGTGAAGATTTTCAAGAAAAGAAGGTTTCTGTGAAGAAGTTGACAAATTATTGTGAATGGTGAGAGGGAGAAAAGTGTTAAGATATTAACTACTGTTTGCAATGAAGTCAAAGGTTCCATATGTTCTCTGAGATGGAATTGGCCTATCGTCTCCATTAAATTTCCTCTTGGCATTTCTTCCTCCAACGGGCAATTTCATCTTTCCTGGTTGGAGGAGATAAAGAGAGCACCCTTAAAAGTTAGTTTTGTTACTGCATCTCTCAATGTTCATGCTGGGCTGCTACTTTTCAGAACCCCAAACCAGCCTCGTGTCTTACAACATAGTGTTCTTCACTGTGAACACGCTTCGCTCCTGCATGACATGACTATAAAGGGCCTTAGTTGTGTACCTGCGCTAGGCTAGTGAGGTATTCAGTGCTATGCAGCAGACTCAAAAGTCTTGGATGGCTTCTGGTTAATGACAAGAGCATCAGCAACACTGAGTACTAAGCAAAGAATGGTACAATTGAACTAGAATTAGTTATATATAGATATTTGTTTTTCTCAATTAAATAGTACTGTTAAGAAATACGTTTAAGTAAAAAGTGGTCACAGAAACTCATCTGTAGGAGGATTTCTAAGCTTTTTCTTTTTCCTTTTAAAACATTTTATTATTATTTGTATTTTATAAAAGATATTTTTACTGGGGGCTCTTACAGCTCTTACAACAATCCATGCATCAGTTGTATCAAGCATATTATAAGCTTTTCCTTAAACAGGCTTAAAATAATAAAACAGTGGCTCAAAGGGCAGGATTTTGTTAAATTTAAATTTTGCTTTTAATCTTAAGCTATACAAATAGCATATCCAAATTTCCAGTGTCACTAATATTTAAATAATAATATTTGATATTAATCATTCGCTTGCAGAAACACATTGAAAGGAAATAGCTAGAAGTTCAGGTCAGGTTCAAAGGAAGACTTGAGACAATGGGTACCTTTTCTGATGTCAGATGGATCTTGGCCCAAAGCACAGAGTACCAGAAAGATGTTTACTTGTGTGTCATGGAACTTGCCACGGCATCCAACTCTGTGGACCATGATAAACAATAGATAACCTTGAGAAGAATGGTGATTCCAGAATATTGATTGTGCCCTTGCGGAACTTGTACATGACTCAAGAGACAGTTGGGTGAACAGAACGAGGAAATACTGCATGGTTCAAACTCAGGAGAGGTGTTCATCAAGGTTGTATCCTTTCTTTAAAAAAATATTGGAGGCTCATACAACTCTTATCACAATCCATCCATCCATCCATCCATCCATCCATCCATCCATCCATCCATCCATCCATCCATCCATCCATCCATTGTGTCAAGCACACGTGTACATTTGTTGCCCTCATCATTCTCAAAACATCTGCTTTCGACTTGAGCCCCTGGTACAGCTCATTTTCCCCCACCCTCCTTCACCGTCCCCCAAAACCTGCCCCCATGATAATTTGTAAGTAATATTTTTTCCATGTCTTAAACTGACCGATGTCTCCCCTGACCCACTTTTCTCTTGACCATTCCCCCAAGAGGGGTTTATATGTAGATCCTTGTAATAAGTTCCTCCTTTCTACCTCATCTTCCCTCCACCCTCCCGGTATCACCACTCTCACCACTGGTCCTGAGGGTTTATCTGTCCTGGATTTCCCGTGTTTCCAATTGTTATCTGTACCAGTGTACACCCTCTGGTCTAGCCTGATTTGTAAGGTAGAATTAGGTTCATGATAGTGGTGGGGGAAGCAGTTAAGAACTATAGGAAAGTTGTATGTTTCATTGTTACTATACTGTTTCTTGACTGGCTTGTCTCCTCCATGAGACCCTTCAGTAAGGGCCTGTCCAGTTGCCTACAGATGGACTTCGTGTCCCCTTTCCCCAACCCCCCTCATTCACAATGATTTGATTTTTGTTCTTTGATGCCTGATACTTGAGCCTTTCGACACTCGTGATCACACAGGCTGGTGTGCTTCTTCCATGTGGGCTTTATTGCTTCTGAGCTTCGATGGCTGCTTGTTTACCTTCAAGGCTTTAAGACCCCAGACACTGTATCTTTTGATAACTGGGCACCATCAACTTTCTTCACCACATTTGCTTATGCACCCATTTATCTTCAGCGATTGTGTTGGGAAGGTAAGAATCATCGAATGCCAGTTTAATAGAATAAAGTGTTTTTGAATTAAGGGAATACTTGAGTGGAGACCCAATGTCCATCTGCTAACTTAATACTAAACCTATAAATATATATACATAGATTTATTTCCCCATACTCATCTATAAATATATTTACATATGTACATGCCTGTATTTTTAAAAATCTTTTTATTGGGGCTCATACAACTCTTATCTCAATCCATAAATCCATCATTATTCAAAGCACATTTGCACATTTGTTGCCCTCAAGAGTCTCAAACCATTTGCTCTTCACTTAAGCCCTTGACATTAGCTCATTTCCTTCCCTCCCCGCTCCCCCCTCCTCCTTCTGTCTCATGAACCCTTGATAATTTATAAATTATTATTTTGTCATATCTTTCACTGTCCGACGTCTCCCTTCACCCACTTTTCTGTTATCCATCCCCCAGGGGGGAGGTTATATGTAGATCCTTGTAATTGGTTCCCCCTTTCCACCCCACCTTCCCTCCACCCTTCCAGTATCGCCACTCTCACCACTGGTCCTGAAGGGATCATCCGTCCTGGAGTCCCTGTGTTCCCAGTTCCTATCTGTATCACTGAACATCCTCTGGTTTAGCCAGATTTGTAAGGTAGAATTAGGATCATGATAGTGGGGATGGGGTGAAAGCATTTAGAAATAAGAGGACAGTTGTATGTTTCATTGTTGCTACACTGTACGCTGACTGGCTCATCTCCTCCCTGCAACTCTTCTGTAACGGGATGTTCAGTTGCCTACAGATGAGTCTTGGGTCCCCAATCTGCACTCCCCCTAATTCACAATGATTTCAGTTTTTGTTCTTTAATGCTTGTTATCTGATCTGTTTGACACCTCGTGATCACATAGGCTGGTGTGCTTCTTCCATGTGGATTTTGTTGCTTCTGAACTAGATGGCCACTTGATTTACCTTCAAGCCTTTAAGACCCCAGACTCTGTATCTTTTGATAGCCAGGTACCATCAGCTTTCTTCGGCACATTTGCTTATGCACCCATTTATCTTCAGTGATCATATCAGGGAGGTGATCACACAATGACATGATATTTTGTTTTTTGATGCCTGATACCTGAGCCTTTCAACACTTTGTGATCACATAGGCTGGTGTGCTTCTTCCATGTGGGCTTTGTTACTTCTGAGCTAGATGACCACTTGTTTATCTTCAAGCTTTTAAGACCCTAGACACTATATATTTTGATACCCTGGCACCATCAGCTTTCTTCACCACATTTGTTTATGCACCCACTTTGTCTTCAGTGATTATGTCGGGAAGGTGACCATCATGGAATGCCAGTTTAATAGAACAAAGTGTTCTTACATTGAAGAAGTACTTGAATGGAGGCCCAAAGTCCATCTGCTACCTTAATACTAAAACTATAAATATATGCACATAGATCTATTTCCCCATCCTCATATATAAATATATTTAAATGTGTATATGTCTTTATCCACCCCTCTATAAATGTCCTTTGCCTCCTAGCTCTTTCCTCTATTTACTTTTACTTTCATCTTGTCCCACTATCATGCTCACCCTTCATCTGGATTTCAGTAATTCCTCGCTGTTACATTGCCCTTGATCAAGTCTTACCAGGCCTCTTACACCCTCCTGGTCACTGATTTTGGATCATTTGTTGTTCCCTTGTCCCTGGGTTCATTAACACTACTACCTTTCCCCCCACCTCCCCCTCTCCTATGGCCCCCTGGAATCATCAGTTCCATTGTTTTCTCCCCAGATTGTTTATCCAGCCTATCTTATCTAGATAGATCTGCAGCGATAATAATATGCACAAAAAACAAGACAGAGCATAATACAGCAACAAAAGAAAACAAAACAACCACCACCAGCACAACAAAAAAAGACCAAAGAAAGAAAAGCCTGTACATAGTTCAAGGTCTGATTGTTGACCTTTGGGAGTGTTTTCTGGCCGAGTCTGATGTGTGCCATGCCCTGGCCCCAAAGTCTACTTTTGGTCCTCCCCCAGGACTTCCTTGCTCTGTTCACCTTGCTGTTCTATTGCCATCCCTTAGTGTTTTGCCTGGGTTTAGTGGGGTCAGATCAGATGCTATTCCCACACTTTGTCTCCATTGCTGTCCCCGGTAGGGCTATGGGTCAGTGAGGGATTTTGTGTCCCATAGTGGGGCTGGCCATATGGTGCTCTTTGTGGATTGGCTGCTTTGAGCGGGGTTATCATCCTCAAGGCTTGATGGACCAGGATGTGCTCCACTCTCTCTTCCTCCCCCTTTATTTGCTCCTGTGTGCTCTGATCAGACATGTCCCTCTCCCTGAACTGTACATCTAGTGCTGTCCTCTGAAGTAAATTCTTCTGGGGAGAGAGGCAGGTGTCCATGTAGTTGGGATTGGGACCAGCCCCTTAGACCTCTCTACTGGTTCCCTGCTTCATGCCAGGATGTTGCATTCACATCTTGGAGCACTGGGTTGAAGTCTGGTCCCTCTTTCCCTGTGGAGATATAAACAATACCCTCCCCTTGGGTGGGTTAGTGCTCTGTTCCCCTGCTACCCATTTCTTCTTCTTCTTCTTCTTCTTCTTCTTCTTATTATTATTATTATTAATAAAACAAAAACAGAATAAAATAAAAAAAACAACTCAGCAGAAAGGTCTTGACACAAACATAGTAAGCTTGTTTGTGCCACAGATCAGTATAAACAAAGTGTTGAGTAAACTGTCCTATAGTATTTGTGAACTAGAAGAAGGTGTTCCTATATGTTTGCCTCAACACTTTAAGTGTTAACTTCACGTGAGATCCACCTTCAATAGTGAGTGCATCAATGTTACATTTATGGTCCTCTGTCACCAGTGTTCTGTCTCATAAAAGAATCTTATTTTTTTCACCTAGATTGTAATATTTCATTGAAATGGCCACACCAAACTCCCACACAATGCTCATAACTATACAGTTTATAATGGCTACGACCCAGATGAAAATGGTCAGGATAGAGTCAATCAGTTGGATGTAGTCTTTATATAATCCACTGTCAGTCTGAAAAGGGGTGGAGTCTAGCCTGTCAAGCAGGTCACAGCTTGATGACCACATTTGGAGGCACTATGGGGATGAATAGCTCACTGGAGGCCAGATACAGACTCTCTCTGCTTGACATTCCTGTTGACAAACCACATGGAGCCACGCTGATGACAGCCAGAGCCCTGGAGCTGGCAGAGCCTTATGGAGACAGGCAGCAGGCCTGAGATGCTTCCAGTGCCACTGGATCCACAAGACTTTCCACCTACTGACCTGTGATCTTCCTGCATTCTGTATCATTGCATGTGCTGTGTAAGTCTCAAGGGGAATTCTTGGGCAAATATCAGACTTAAAGCTAATATTGAACTCATGGACTTGATCTGGACTGGGTTGGGGTGTTTCTTAATGTATAATTGCTTTGTTATAAAGCTCTTTCTTATATACATATGAGTGTCTAGGAATTTTTCTCTAGTCCACCCTGACTAACATATAGGGCATGTTACAAAGTTCTCTCAGGGCTTCTAGTAAATGCCCGAAGGCATTTACTGCTTTAAGTCTCATCCTGAAAGTACTCAGTTCCAGCACTGTGGGTAAACAAACCAAGTTCCCTCAATTACGTGCCCAGAATCTCCCCACGCCACAAACCAAAAGTACTCAGCTTTGCTTGCTCAGTGGGTTGGAAACCCCACTACTCTGTCTCCTGTTCTGCTGGTGTTGCTTCTCTGTCAGTCTTTCTGGTGTCAAACCTATCTTCCTGAATCAAGGAGGTTCACTGTGCGGGGGTCCCAGGTTCAGAGGTCATGCTCTATTCTTGGTTCTTGTTAGTAGTGAGCCTTCTTCTGCTTCCTGCTTCTGAGATGGCAATTTTTCATCCAGCAGGCTGGCCATTCCTGTTAACAAATATTCATAATTCAATCTTATCAGTATGTCCTCTACCTTCTCTCAGCCAGACCCATGAGAAAAAACATTGTTTGGTGGGCATTACAGAGACTATGGCTAGAGGAACCATATTACATAATTTACTATCCTGCAACCAGTCTCTGCAATTCAGCTACATCTTCTTCAGTAGCTGATCTTGATGCTCTTCTCTTTCTTGGCTCATGTTTGATGTATTTCCAACTTCCTTTTAAATGGTTGTCATACCTAAAAACTTGTTTTCTGTGGAGCTGTATTCCCATAAACTTGTTGCAAAGCTTCAATGATTGGGGAAGGTGTCCATTTGAATTTTGTTAAAATTTTCATATGAATGAAGAATTTTCCTGGTGCAAAAAAATTCTCTTTATTTTGTAAGTCACCCTATGGAGACTAAGATTTTTTGTATTACTGAGAGACCTTGTATGCAGCCATCCTCTGATCTTGGAGACATGTTTAAATATATTTTGTTTGGAACACACCCATGTATGTATGAACTGAAACCCTAGCAGCAAAACTTTTAACTTGCTGTTATATTTAGATTGGAAGGAGACAGTGTGCTTTGATCATCCAGAAACCAGATTGAGATTTGCTCCCAGTTGAACAAAGACTGACTTTATCATCGAGAGCCAGCCACCAGCTGTGCTTCATCCCAAATGAAATAATGTCCTGGTTGGAAAGTTATTAGAGCATCGCCAATACTGGAATGATCACAGTGTATCATCGTAATTTAGGCTTATTAATGAAAAAGAGTCCTTCCCATATCTTCTTTCACTACTCCTTGTATAAAGGTTTGTAAGCATAAGCAGATTTGTAGGTGAAAATAATGATGTATTTGTGTAGCAGAGACCGTTTATGAAATACTCAGCTACTTGAACACCGAGGTCACAAGAAGTGGGTTTTATTCACTTCAAAAGCAGTAGTTTGAAATTTCAATGGAAATTCATGTGAGATGTTAGGATACAAAGGCCTAATTTATGGGCTTAATTATCAACTGGCAGGCAGGTTGTTAACTGTGAGACTTGCTCTGCCACTCTTAAGTAGGTTCGAACAGAGCCCGGCACTGCAGCAAACAACAGGGCAAGTCAAGGGAACGATGTTCTCTCATGCTACTAGAAAGCATGAATGTAAATTTTCACTCCTGGGGAGCTGTGTTAGAGAATAGGGTTGCTGCCTCATTATATATAATTTTGGGGAAACAAAGCTGGCATTGCATATTTTTGCCTGGATGATAAAGATCTCATAAAAGATTTCGAAGAAAATGAGCTTTTCATATTTCTAAGAGACAAAGATAAGATTTCAGGCACAGTTAAAGACTCTTTAAAAAATTAAACCTGGTATCATTGAGCAGATGCTGACTTATGACAAATCCTCCTTTACAGAGTTGTACCGGGCCCCATAGGATGTTGACAATAATCTAAATGACAATAAATCACTCTCTACTCCCCACCCTCCATGGCTCTACTGGGTATCTCTGCTATGTGGGTTTGAACCACCAATAATTACCTTAGAAGACAAGCATAGGTTGTGCCACCAAGGGAGCTAACGCTTCTTTATTGTATATATAGGTATATACAAGGGGTCTTAAGAAAGTTCACGGAAAAATGGCATTAAATGATAATGGAATTTTTCCATGAACTTTTTGAGGCCCTTCATACAGTATCTGTATACATATATCTGCATATGCATTTTGTGTGGATTACAATATTATCCATAAATGTTATCCATGGTTTATCATAACAAACACATTTTATTATTTACCCTAATGAACCATGGATAACATTGAGAGGAATGGGAATTCCAGAGCATGTCATTGTGCTCACGCAGAACCAGTATATGGACCATTTTAACAGAACACAGGAACATTGCATGGTCTGAAATCAGGAAAGTTTCACTGACACAAAGCAATACCAGTGGTGGGGGTGGGGCGGGGGAGGAGCACCAGAGGCACAGTGTGGAAATTGTGCGTGGTCTGACCTCCCCTCTACCAGGGTGTAGCACAAAAGGAGCGTAACAGAGCAACAAAGGGAGCAAAGCAACAAAGTCCCTGAAGGATTCTGAAAATAGACTTCGGACTTGGGGGGTATGACTTGGCACTGCATCAGACCTGAAGGGAAAACATTCATAAGGGTCAGCATTCAGGAACTAGTCATAGGCTAGTTTTGTTTTGTTTTCATGCCTAGCTATAGAAGATAGGTAGGATAAATAATCCTGAAGAGAAAACAAAGGGACTGATGGTTCCGGGGCCACAGGGGAGAGGAGGAGGTGGGGGAAAGAGAGGAGGGGAGCCAACAAACCCAGGGGCAAGGGAACAACAGGAGATCTAAAACTGATGGGGAAGAGAGCATAGAATTTCTGGTGGGGTTCAATCAAGTGAAATGTAATGGAGAGGATGTACAGAGAGCTGAATGAAAGTCAAACACGATAGTGGGACAGGAGCAAAGTAAAAGGAAATAGAGGAAAGAACTAGAAGGCAAAGGCATTTAGAGAGGTATATGTGTAGGCATGTATATTTATAAATATGTTAATATATAGCAATAGGAATATATGGTAGGTCTATGTACATATATTGACAAGTATTAAGGTAGCAGGCAGACATTGAGCTTCTACTCAAATGCTCCCTCAACACAAGAACACTTTGTTCTAATAACCTGGTATTCTGTGATGCTCACCTTCTTGACACGATCATTGAAGACAAAAATGGGTGCAATCACCACCGAAGAAAGCTGATGGTGCCCAGCTATTACAAAATATAGCATCTGCAGTCTTAAAGCCTTGAAGTTAAACAAGTGGCCATCTAGCAGGGAAGTAACAAAGCCCACAGGGAAGAAGCACACCAACCTGTGTGATCATGAGGTGTCAACAGGATCAGGTATCAGAAGACCCAAAACAAACAACCATTTTGATGCAAATGAGGGAGGTTGGATTGGAAACCCAAAGTTTGTCACAACTGGACATCACCTCACAGAAGGATCACAAGCAAGGATGAGCCAGCCAGGGTGCAGTGTAGCTCCGACAAAACACACATCATTCCTGTAGCTCTTTAATGTTTCCCCATCCACTATCATGATCCCAGTTCTACCTCACAAATTTGGTTAGACCAGAGATTTACATTGGTACAGATACAAGCTCTTGACACATGGACTCCAGGACAGATAAACCCCTCAGGACCAAAAATGAGAGTAGCAATGCTATAAGGGTAGGGGGAAGGTGGGGTAGAGAAGGGGAGAAAGGAGGAAAAATCACAATGATCGACATATAATCCCCACCCTCACCCCAAGGTGGACGAACAACAGAAACATGGGTGGTAAAGGTAGACAGCGATGGTGTAAAATATAAAAATACTTTATAAATTATCAATGGTTCATGAGGTTGGGAGGTCTGGGGAGGGGAGGGGAAAGAAGAAGAGTTAATACCAAGGGCTCAAGTAGAAGGAAAATGTTGTGGAAATGATGATGGTGACATATGTACAAATGTGCTTGATACAATTGATGTATGGGCTGTTGTAAGAGCCCCTAATAAAATGATTCATTAAAGATAAAATAAATAGAGGGTGTCAACAAATCCAGGGACAAGGGAACAGCAAATGACCTATAATCGATCATGAGGAGGGTATAATATGCTCGGTGGGGCTTGATTAAGGCCAATGTAGCTGAGAAGAATTACTGAAAACCAAATGAAGGCTGAATATGATAGTGGGACAAGAAGAAAGTAAGAGGAAATAGAGGAAAGAACTAGGAGACAAGGGACATTTATAGAGGTCTAAATATAGGCATGTACATATGTAAATATATATAACAATATATAAATAGATATATGTTCATATATTTATATTTTATGTACCAAGGTATCAGACTGACATTGGGCCTCTACTCAAGTACTCCCTCAACACAAGAACACTTTGTTCTAATAACCCAGCATTCTGTGATGCTCACCTCCCCTGACACGATTGCTTAAGACAATATGGGTGCATAAGCAAGTGTGGTGAAGAAAGCTGATGGTGCCTGGCTATAGCATCTAGGGTCTTAAAGGTTTAAAGATAAATGCGCAACCATCTAGCTGAGAAGCAACAAAGCTCACATGGAAGAAGCACACCAGCCTGTGTGATCATTAAGTGTCAATGGGATCAGGTATCAGGCATCAAAGACCCAGAACAAAAAAAATCATATTAATGTGAATGAGGAGGAGCATGGAATGGAGACCCAAATCCCCTCTATAGACAATTGGAAATCTCCTTACACAAAGGTAACAAGGAAGAGACCAGCCAGTCAGGGTGCAGTATAGCACTGATGAAACATACAACTTTCCTCTTGTTCTTTAATGCTTCCTCCTCCTCACTATCATGACCCCAATTCAATTCTGGGTAGACCATAGCGTGGGTATAGATAAGAACTCTGCACACAGAGGATCCAGGACAGTTAAACCTCTCAGGACCAATATTGAGAGTAGCGATACCAGATAGGTAAGGGTAAGGTAGGTGAAAAAATGGGGAATTGATCACAATGCTCTACATATAACCCCCTCCCAGGGGAACATATAACAGAAAAATAGGTGAAGGAAGACAGTGGTCTGTGTAAGACATGAAAAAAAATTATAAATGATCAAGTTTCATAATGGAAGGAGGGTGGGGGAAGGGGAAAATGAACTGATACCAAGGGCTGAAGTAGAAAGAAAATGTTTTTAAAATTATGATGGGAACATATATACAAATGTGCTCGACACAATGGATGTATGTATGGATTGTGATAAGTAAGAGATGTAAGAGCCCCTAATAAAAGAATTTAAACAAATAAAAATATAAAATAAAATAAAATAAAATCAGGAAAGGTGTGTGTCAGGGTTGTATCCTTTCACAATACTTATTCAATCTATATGCTGAGCCACTAACCAGAGAGCCTGGACTAAGAGTAAGAAGACAGTATCAGAACAGGAGGAGGGCATGTTAACAGATGACACAGCCTTGCCTTCTGAAAGTGAGCAAGACTCGGGGCACTTGCCGATGAAGATCAAAGACTGCCACTTTTAGTGTGGATTGCCAACACAATGTAAAGAAAATAAAAGCCCTCACAACTGAACCAATAGACAAGATCATGATGACAGAAGGTAAAAACTATGAAGAATTTTACTTGGCTTGGACTCACAATCAATACTTATGGATACAACAGTTGAGACATCAAAAAACACAGTGCATTGGGCAAGTCTGCTGCACAAGACCTCTTTAAAGTCTTGACTAGTAGGGAGGTCTCTGAGGACGTGGCATTTTCACTTGTCTCGTAGGCATGTAAAAGTTGGTCAATGAATAGCGAAGAATGAGGAAGGCTCGATGCATTTGAAGTATACCATGGACTCCCGGAAGAACACACAAATCTGTCTTGGCAGAAGTCCAGCCAGGATGTTTCTTAGGAGTGACAATGGTGAGATTTTGTCTTATGTTCTTTGGACAGTTTATTAGGAGAGACCATTCCATGGAAAAGCACATCAGGCTTGGCAGAGTAGAAGGTCAATGTGAGAGGGAGACTGCCAAGAGACAGATCGACATGGCGACTGCAGCAATGAGTTCAAACACAGCAACTGAAGGATGGTGGCGAACTGGACAGGGTTGTGTTCTGGTGTACATAGGGTTGCTGTGAGTCATAACAATATTCATGCATATGTATTATGTGTGAAATAATGTAATATATAAAATTATAAATTAAAATATATGTATATATATGAATATCTACATATTTATGTGGTACAATAAAGGCAACATCATGATAAGACTCACGTTTGAAAGCAAGATGTGAAAAATGCTAAAAACTTAAGGAGTGTGTCTTGGGGGACCAGTGAGATTTAAAAAATATATCCATGTATTTCGATTTTGTTATAAATTAGAAATCAAGGCAAGACCTTTCATGATATTTTCATGGAAAATTGAAACAGGTAATAAGTAGTGTCTTATGGGACAAGGTTTGGTACAGACTAAAAATCATATTAAAATTGTATTTTAGAATAATGTTTAAAATGAAGCCATCAAAGCGTGTGAAAACTGGTGGCCAATTTTATTATCATTAGTATAAAGTAACACAGTGTGATCATTCTCTATAGTATATTATCAAGCAAGTATGTTACGAATAGTTAGTTATGTGACTGAGTGAAATGATAAAGGAGATGCTATTTTTGAGATGCTCTTACGGAGGGTAGTCTCCTAACATCCTCGTGATTCATTCTAAAGAAATGTTCCAAGGAGCTGCTCTCTTCAGAATAATTCTGAGAAAATTAGAGGGAAAAATAGGATGTTCCTCTACAGATTCGGAAAGTTCTTTAATTTTATTAATGTGTCACTTTCTTCTGGGAAGCCTTTCATGACTTCGTTTGGAAGAATCCAGTTTGCCTTTTTTATGAGCCCAAGTTACTTTGTAGAGATCTGTATGGGTCTTGATATCTGGTATTTAAATTATTATTCTATGCGCTTGTTTCTCTTCCCATGTGTTTATTTATTATTCCATGTGTTTGTCTCAGTTGCCCTTTAAGGACACAGCTATGTTTTCCTTTTTCCCAGTGCCTGGCTCAAAGCCTGGCATGGAATAGGTTAGTAGAATGAGTTGAAAAGCTACTTCTTAGCATCAAGGGCGGCATCTTAGAAAACCAGGTATGAGATTAAGGTCCCTCTTTGTTTCCTTTCAGCAACACCAGAACAATCCCATAATCTTTAAGTAGATTCACTTACAAAGAGTCAGTCTGTTGCCAACGTCCACAGCATTTTCTCTTCTTTACATGTTATATTTTTGGAAAACGGTTTCAGGATTTAACATGGAAAATATCAGTGAATAATTACATTTGCTGAAAACATTTGTTTCTAATTTCCCTCTTCACTGTAACATATTACAGAGAGATTTGGAGGAGGGTGTGGCAGGGAGAAAGAAAAAGGAGCAAAGTTACATCTATAAAATGCTTAAACTACGATATCCCTTCTGAATGTAACCTAATAAGCATCTGAGAAACTGCATCTGAAAATTTTCACTCATGCAGTGTGAACTTGAGTACCCATGAATACCGACGGAAAGGGGTGAAAAGTGTTCTCAGATGCCACTGAGTTAGTTCCTGCCCAGAGCAACCCAAAATACAACAAAATGGACATTGTGTAGTCTGGAACCAGCTCCATAATTGTTATGTTTGAGCCCATTATTGCAGCCACCGTATCAATCCATCTTGTGGAAATCGATGCCTCTCTACTTTAGCAAGCATGAATGTCTTTCTCCAGGGACTGGGTCCTCCTGTTAATATGCCCAAAACCAAGTGGAACGAAGTCTCGCCATCTCTCCAAGGAGCATCATGGCAGCATGTCTTCCAAGACAGCGTTGGTTGTTCTTGTGGCACCCCACAAAATAGTACATATTCTTCACCAACATCACAATTCAAATGCACCATTTTCCCAGTGTTCTTTATTTACTGACCAGCTGTCACATGCACCCGGAGGGATGGAAAATACCCAAACCTGGGCTGGGCATACCTTACTTCTCAGAGAACTTTGCTTTGCTTTTCAGTATTTTAAGTAGGTTTTGTGCAGCAGATTTGTGCAATGCCGTACATTGTTTAATTCTTTCACGGCTGCTTCCATGAGCATTGATTGGGGATCCAAGTAAAGGAGATCTTTGACAACTTCAATATTTTCTCTGCTTATTATGATTTTGTCTATTGACCTAGTTGTAAGGATTGTGATTTTCTTTGCAATCCAGCCTGAAAACAATAGTCTTTGATCTTCCTCACAAAGTACTGCAAAAGGAGAAAAGCCCTCCTTTCTTTTGGGAAGAAACTTGGGTCATCTGCACATCATAGGTGACAAACAAGCTTTCCTACATCCTGATATAGTGCCCTTCCTCATATGGTCCAGATAATTTGCTTAGTTTACAGGTTATACAGGTTAAGTATGGTGAAAGGATGTAAGTCTGAAGTACATCTTCTTTGGTTTTAAACATTCAGTACCATCCATCACCTTTTGCTTTTGGTCTCTGTACAGGTGCTGCATGAGCTCAATTAAGTACGCTGGAGTTCCCATTCTTCACAACGGTATCCATCTTTTAAAAAAAAATCATTTTATTGGGGGCGCGTACAATGCTTATCACAATCTATACATCCATCCATCGTGTCAAGCACATTTGCACATTTGTTGCCATCATCCTTCTCAAAAAATCCACTTTCCACTTGAACCCCTGGCATCAGCTCCTCATTTTCCCCTCCCCCACCCCTTTCCCCATCTTCTGGTATGATGTACACAAGATAATGCCTTTGCATAGTCAATCAAACACAATAAACAGTTTGCTGGTCATCAAGAGAGTAGGCATCAGGTAAAAAGACTTGACTTAGATCCACAAGAATAAAAGGCATTCCACATATGCACAAAGCATTTAAAGGTTAGGATGTGAGAGATGAGCTTTATTAGCGGACCCACTTTTCTAATTATGAAAACATTAGATCACTTAAAACTATCAAAAGTAGGAAGATAAGGATGTTTATCATTAAAATTCAAAGTTTGATTTAAAAATGTATGATAAGGATTAGGTCCCTCTTTTTTTATAGTGATTTAGCTGCATAGAGAAAGCCTCTCCAGCTTGAGAAGAGCGGTGGGAGGGACAAGGTGCACCGATTAGAGATCATGGTGAGCAAACCACCCGAGTTCAGCAACGCGATCCACAGTTGTACCAGTCTCCCCAGCATGTCTCTCAATGATCATATAGGACTGAATTATTATATTGTGGGTTTTCTCCCTACTTTCCTGCTTCTTGAACACTAAAGTGATCCATAAGGGGAACTTAGAGAAAACACATATGAAAAAGCATGCTGTTTACACACAGGAGTGCCCACAGGGACTTTCACTGTCATAGGGTTGACAGTCTCTGGATTGCTTCAGAACTCTTTTCTTTCAGCACAATGGCATCAGATGCACGTGACAGTCGGACACTGAGTAAGGATGACTGAAGAAAACTTGGTGCATTTGAATTGTGGTGCGGAAGAAGAACACGGCAAGCATCAAGGACTGCTAAAAGGACACACAAGTCTGTTTGGGAAGAAGTATGTCTAGAGTGCTCCTAAGAGGCAAGGATGGCACGACTTTGTCTTATGTGATTTGGACATGCTGTCAGGGGAGACCAGTCTCTGAAGCAGGATGCTGTACTTGATCCAGAGGAGGAGCAGTGACAAAGAGGAAGGGCCTCAATGAGATGGATTGACACCACGGCTGCAACAATAGGACTTATTCTGAGAATGGCACAGGTCTATGCAGTGTTGCTGTTGCGCATGGGATTGCTATGGGCTGGAACTGACTTGATGGAACTTAACAGCAAGCCTCCCTCTTTTGTCTGCCTCTCCGAATCATTTCTTGATTCAGCAGTCCAAGTGTGTGTGTGTGTGCAACAAAGAGCCATAGATGGAGATAAAAAGACAGGAAATCAGAGAGTGAGAGAGATAAAAGATGAGAGGATATTTGCTTAGAGATTTTACAACCCGCATTAGTTGTAACTTTTGTTAATTTTGTATGAAACAAATAACAAAAATATCAATTGACAGTATTTAAATTCCTGTTTCATCTAAGCATTTGCTTAAATTTTTTTGTTTTGAACATTACGGTTAATGTTAACATGTGTTTGAAAATCACATTTGGCTTGTAAACATTCTCTCGGGTTTTATGCCGTTTGCATTTCCCTCTTTGTCCAAATATATATAACTTCTCCAGCTATGTAGTTAACAAATAGTATGCACCATTGCAGCAATTTGGATAAAAATCACTAATTGGGAAAGATTGTCATGCCCAAAAGTATCGTGTCATATCATCTCTTGTCTTTTCTATCTCCGCATACTCACTGTACTAAATACCTCAAATATATTTAAGAAGATCTTATGGAGGGCTCGATTTATAGATATTACAATACACGAGTGCCCAGTTTGTGCCATAAATTATTTTGCCCCATTCCAAACCTGTAACACAAAACAGGTCTTCATAATTGCATCGGTGAAGAGAGGAACCCTGGTGGTGATGGGGTGACAGGTTAGATGGTTGTGGGGGGTAGCTTTTATATCAGCTTGCACCTGTGTCAGGGTTGAGTCCAATCTGTCAATCAAGTCACTGATGACGCCTCTTGGGAAGTGTGGCCTTTTGGCAAGAGAAGCATTGGGGCCCTCTCTTCTCTCTCTCTGCCCCCTTGTCTTTCTGTTTGCTGAGACTCTGTGCTTGCCTCTACAGTCAGTCCCATGTGTGCTGCCTGATCCTAAGAGCTGTTGGCATACCGCCACGTGTCCAAAGACCTTGGATTCGCGCCACACTGCACCCACCAGCCTGTGATCATCCTGCAACCTGCTTCACATTTCTGTGTCCTCAGGCGGCAGGAACAGGAGGCTGAAGAGGCCTCTGGCTAGCATCAGACACATGGCCTTAAGTTGTACTGAGTTCAGATACCTTCTTGATACAAGACCACTTAATATAAAGCTCTTTCTTGTACACATGTGTCACTGGTTTTGCTTCTCCAGTCAAGCCAGCCTAACATGGCTACTAACCACAAAGTTTGCAGTTTGACACCAAAAGCTGCTTCAAGGGGGGGACGATGAGTACTTCTGCTCCTGTAAAGATTTGTCCTATAGGATTTCTATGATCAACCTGTGGCAGTGGGTTTTTGCCTTGGTAGGTGAAGAAGCTGCGGCTCATACATTTTCAGCAGTTTTCGTGCAGGATTCCTCTTGGTCAAATTGGGGGATTCTACTGTACAGCACTGTTGATTATGTTTTCAATCCTGTATCCTATGAAGCATCCAACTTGGTATCATGCAGTCTGGGGGCACGTGCGCATACACACGCTCACACGCGCGGGGATGTGGGGTTAAAAAGTTCCTGGAAAATGGAATGAAAAGATAACAAAATTTTCCCATGAACTTTTTGAAGCCCCCTTGTGTGCGCATACTTAAATAATTTCATTTAATTCTCACACAAACCCCATGAAATGTGCTTTATATTGTTGCAGACAAAAAACTATGTCTGACAGCCTTTCCAGATAACTAGAAGTGGCTACTGATCACAAGTTGCCGCCCACCTCTTTACCTAGACCGCATCCGTTTCCTTTCCCGCATTTCTGTTTAGCCTGGTACAAACAGTACTGGCAGCTGCCACTGATAAGGGGACAGGGGACTTTTGATAGTGGAATTTATGTGGTAGATTGAGTCTTGTGATAATACAACTGATGAAACTGGAAATCACGATAATATATTTCATCTGAAGACAATTGTATCTCGAATTTTAGATCTCCATCTCTGTCCCCCTAAATGCATATTAACTGCCAATCTGGAAAACTCTTCCCTGATAGGCTAGATTGCTAGAATTATAGATCACCAAGGCAGCTTATTAATTTGTTTGCAATATCTGTGCAATTAGGTACCATTGCTTAAATCAGAAATATGTTCTTCAGTCTCTATTTAAAAACATTCTTTAAGCCAGGATGACTTGACACTGGTAATGGAGTGCACGTACAGTTCCCGAGTCATTTCATCTTGGAGTTGGAGCAGCGGTCTTCTGTGTCAGATATTATCTAGTATACCCGGAACAGTCTCAGTAAGATATGGAGTCGCTCTCAAACCTCCTCTAACCATTGCATTGGCTATAAGTGAGAACTGCGTAGTGCTATACGGGTGGTTTAAAGAGGGAAACGTCGTCCATGGTTCTCTGTGAAACTTCAGAGTATTTTTCCTGTTCCTCTCCATTATTTGCTCATAGTTTCTCTTTGCAGTTTGCTCCCTCATGCTTGTCTAATCCAAGCTCTGTATAATGGGCAGTGACATTTATTTTTCACTATTGATGTTAGAAGTGGTGCCTCTCTGTCTAGAAGGTGGCCTGCTGATACGTACAAATCCATTGCTGGTGATTCTGACTTCAATTGTGACTCAGAGTGATGCAGCAGATGCAGCAGGACAAAGCAGAACAGCTCATAGACTTTCCAATGCTGCAAATATTTATGAAAGGAGACCGCAGCATCTTTCTCCCACAGAGTCGCTGGCGAGTTCTAATCTTTGACCTTTTGATTAGCAGTGGGCGATTTAACCATTGTGCTACCAGAGCTCCTTAGCTGAAAGCCAAGGAGGCATTTAAGCATTAAAGTCTATCATCTTTCCTCCTCAACCTCAATCCTGGTGTTCAAGGCCCACAAGATCACTGTTTAGTTATGTGACAAAATCATTATAGCATGTTTGGCTTCAGAAGGTGCTATACACTCCCATAGCAGACTCTCCTGTTTGCCCGACTTCCATGTAAATGTATATGTCTTGGTGATATAAGTCACACTGATTATGACATTCTTATTCCCCATTGCCTTTGATTTATTTACGATGGGCCTGGAATCGTGCTCTGGAAACTTAAGTGTAAGTACTAACTGGGGACTTTTCTGTAGTTTTGATGAGTAAAATACTCACTGCCATCAAGGTGATTCTGACTCATAGTGCCCCTCTATGACAGAGTAAAACTGCCTCCTTGGCTTTCCAAGACTATTACTCTTTATGGGAGTCGAAAGCCCTGTCTTTCTCCTGCTGTGTAATGACAGGATGCTTGAAATATTGAAAGCCATCTTTAACATGGAGGGGAGACATTGAATATATATGTATATGGTGATGGTTAGAGTCTATGTCAACAACTAAGCCTTCTTGGCTGAAGGATTAATCTATAATTCAGGTTGCAGCCTGATGACACCTCCTGGAGGGTTTGACGTTTTATAGGAGAGAGATCCTAAGCAGGGATGTGTTCTTTTTGGTCCTTTCCCTTCTGTTGGAACTGGATACTTCTTATAGTCCTCGATGTCCTTAGCAGACTACTGATTTGGGATTCATTAGGGTGACCTCAGATTCATTTACCTCTGAATCCATGAGTTTGTGACCCCTCCCATGCCCCGCTTCGTCATCCTGCTTTCTGTTGGTTAGCTTCCACAGCTATGAGCTTGAGCCAGACTGGACTTAGCTTGGACTTAGCTACATCTCCAACTGTGTAAGCCATTTAATGATATAAATCTCTTTCTATATACAAACACGACTACATGTGTCACTGGGTTCATTTATCTAGAGAATTCAACCTAGCACATTTGGTACCAGGAGTGGTTCTAGAGAAACAAACTCATAAAGATGGGTTTTCTAAATGGGATAACAGGTTTAATCAGGCCAAAAGGCATTGAGAATGCCACTTCTGTTTCTGTAAGTATGGATAAGTCTGTCACTTTGGGCAAAGAGGCCATTGTTGATCACGAAGTGGCAAAGCTAATTCCCAAGCTAGCCCCACTGAAGATCAAGTGTTGGTGAGAAGTGAGACTCTGGGTGATCATGTGTCTCATACTTTTCTTTTTCAGGATGTGAAGTATAGGGAAGTCGGTTGGTTGGTACTACTTGCAATAGACAAATTGGTAAAGAGATGAACTCAGAGTGTTGGGCTAAATGCCACATAAACTAACTCAAAACTTCTACTTGTGCCATGAAAGAATGCCTTATCTCTTGTAGTAACAGAATTGATATTACTGAAAACCAAACCCAGAGTCTTATTGTATGAGTAGCTGAATTAAAATGCTTGCTTAATTCTCAAAATAGAAAGTTATATGATATTAAAATAAGATAACAGATTGGAAAGAATGGGACCCTGAAATTTGGGATGAGGATACATGACTCATAATCCAGAAGATAGAGGCATTGAGCTCCTAGATTCCATTGAGCCACTCCAGCCAATAATATCAACCCTCCCCTCTGAAGAGACTAATCCCCTCTCAATAAAACCATAATCCCCTAATGCCCACATTGAGGGATTAGTCCAACCATGCATGCTGATTGAGCAAGTAATTAGGGAAGCTGGGTTAGATGAAGAAGAATGTGGCGTCCAGAAAGGCTTGTTAGCAACATTGTTAACATGCAGATGAGACACCTTTGCTTGCTGGAAATGAGGAGGACTGAGCCATCATGAAAAATAGTGAAAAGGTTGAAGTTGTCAAGGATTTTATTTTGCTTGGATCCACAGTCAATGCTCATGGAGGCAGCAGTCTAGAGATCAAACACCATATTGCATTGAGCGAATCTGCAGCACAAGACCACTTTAAAATATTGAAAAGCAAGGAGGTTATTTTGAGGAATAAGATGTGCCTGACTCAAGCCTTAGTATTTTCAATGGCCTCATATGCATGTGAAACTGGGACTTAATAAGAAAGACTGAATGAAAATTGGTGCATTTGCTTTATGATGTTGATGAAGAATATTGAAAATACCATGGACTGCCAAAACAACAGATGTGTCTTGGAAGAAGTGAAGCTATAATTTTCCTTAGTGGAAAGGATGGTGAGACTTCATGTCAAGTACTTCGGTCAGGTTATTAGGGGAGTTCAGTCCCTCAACATGCTTGGTAAAGTGGAGGTTCCGCAAAGAGGAGGTAGGGCTCAATGAGATGATTGTCACATTGGCTACAACAAAGGGCTGAAACATAAGAACAATAGTGAAGTTGGTGCAGGCCAGGTGGTATTTTTTTCTGTTGTACACAGGGCCACTATGAGTCAGAAGCTACTCATTGGCACCCAACAACAACAACAACAACAACAACAACAACATGCATGCTGATATGGCACTGGGGCTTGTGTCTGAAGTATAGCCTAAGGCAGATGCCTATAATATACTGCCGCAAGTTCCCAGGAAACACCCTCACCATCCATTATGGCTTCTAGACCTATAATTAGATTTAAGTCACAGTGAGTCCCCCAAAGTGAAGTCCAGAAACTATACTCCTGAAGAATTGCTAAAGTTTCCTAAGTACACAGACAGAAACTTGGAGAATATTTGTGGGAGTGGTAATTAGGGGTGTGAGATAATTGTGCAAAGAGCGCAATTTTGGATCAGGCTGATTTTATCAATATGGGCCCATTAAGCACATAGTCTTCATTTAGTTTTTCGCTTAAGAGGTTAGGAGAGGATCTAATGTTTTAAGTTGTTGGTTTGTTGAAACATGGGTTATGAGATGGCCAACACCAAATCAAGTTGAAGTAACAGACCTACCTTGGTAGATGTGATAGGCTTACTTATTGTGCTAACTAGGTTTCCACAAGAACATGTTGTGGAGTTTAATCAGCTGCAGTTTGATTGGAGGGTGACCAAGATAAATACTTTCTGGAGCATCCCCTCTCTCTTCCTCCCTGGTTATTGGACCAGTGTCCTGCTGCTTGAGCTAGTTCTTTGACTCAACTGATTGCTGCACTGTCTGTGGGCTGAGCTAACCCATGGATTGTGTTGCTAGAGCTTGAGGCTCATTTGAGACCTACTTTGCCATGCTACTGGTGCATACATCAATTGATCCCGAGCATGGTGAATCGTGTCACCATACATCGCTTGAGTTCAAGATCCCATCGGGCCTTCTCTGCTGAGCTCCTTTGCTATTGACTGTTGCTGTCCCACCCAGCTGTCTACTGCCCATGGGCTGAGTCTGCCTGTCTTGCCTGAGGGAAGACTCTGCTCTCTGCTTCCCAGCCAGAGTGAGTTGAAGGACCTTCAACATATTAACTGTTCCATGAAAGGGAGTTAAACTGAGCCCTCTACTGCTGTGTGGACTAAATTAGCTGTTATGTTCCTTCTCACTGTAAACCCCATCCTTGTATATTTATACAATCATAAGTGTCCTGGTTTTCTTTCTCTAGAGAACCCTGCCCAACTCGGTATACTATATAAAAGGGCTTAGGGAAATTGACATGAGACCCACACTCCTTGAATGAAATGGAAGCCAGGTCCTTTTGAAGTAGGAGCCTACTGCACCATCAAATGTTTGTAATGTTAGTATTGCTCCTTATTTTCTTCAAAGGGATCTGAAGCCTTTCATAAGAGTGGCCATCCACTGGGGAAAAGGAAATAATCAGATTTTTAGGGGATTACTGGATATTGTTTCTGAATCAGCATTAATCCCAGGAGACGCAAAACATTTAGAAGGCCCACCAGTGAGAGTGGGAGCATAGGCAGGTCAAGTTATAAATGAAGTCTTAGCTCAGGTTAATCTCACCATGGGTCCTGTGGATCCCTTAACCCATACTGTAGTAATTTCCCCACTTCCAGAATGTATTTGAATAGATATACACAGCAATTGGCAGATCTCCATATGGGATTCTTGAAATGTGGATTAAGGCCTAATATGAGAGGAAAAGCCTAGTAGAAGCTACTAGAATGACCTCTGCCTAGGGAAAATAGGAAATTAAAAGCAATACTGCATTCCTGAAGGAATTGCAGAGATTAGTGCCACCGTCAAGGACTTCCCGCCACATTTAACTCAGTGATTTAGTCTATCCAAAGATCAGCTAGATCTTGGTGAACGACAGTGAATTACTATAGGCTTATCCAAGTGGTGACTCCAATTGCACCTGTTATTTCAGATGTGGTTTCACTGCTTGAGCAAACTTTGAGGGGATTACTGGACATTGTTTCTGAATAGCTTTCCTGGTATCCAGTGTGCAACTATTGATCTAGCCAATGCCCTTGCTCAATTCTGATTTCAAAGGATCATAAGAAGCAGTTTGCCTCCAGCTGCCAAGGGAATCAGTACACTTTTATAACACTGTCAAGGTTATATCAACTCTCCATGACTATTCCATAGTTTAGTCTGTAGGGAACTTGATCACCTTTTCCTTCCTCCACAATGCGTTACACTTGTCCCTTACATTGATTACATTATGCTGACTGGACCATGTAAGAATGAAATATCAATGCCTTTAGACTTATTTGTAAAATCATGCTAGAGGGTAAGAAATTAACCCAACAAAAATTCAATTGCCTTACACCTTTGTACTTCCTTTTTGAAAAATAGCTTTTGGCCTGCTAGACTTTAGTGGAGGCTGAATGACGCTGAATGCAGGAAGATCACAGGCAAGGGTAGAAAGTCTAGTGGATCCAGTGACGGTATAAGCATCTCAGTGCTGGCAGGGGTCTCTATGTGGGTCCTCCAGCTCAGAGCACTAGCATAGCTCCATGTGTCTTGTCAAAGGAAATGTCTCTCAGGGAGTGAGCCTGGATAAGGAGCCTGCTTCAAGCGAGCAAATAAAGTCATCAAGCTGCGACCTGATTGACAGGCTAAACTCCACTTCTCCACTCTTAATTCTTTCAAATTGACAACAGATTAACTACCACATCCTAGCCTCATGGAATTGTCTGGTCTTACCATGTTCCTTATTGTCTTGAAGCAGCTGGCTTCAAAGGATCACGAAATGGACTTCTAAGACACAATTATTGCACCAGCTTCATGGCAACACCTTATAAGGTTGGAGCAATGTTCATTAGATGTTCTTCAGGATGTTGTATGTGATCCAAATCAGTGTCCAATATGTGATGCTGTTTCTCCAATAGCCAGCATTTACGAGTTCAAGAACCAAGAAGTTGAATTGTAGGGCACCACTCACTAGTACTCCTAATGACCTACTCACCACATTTTTGCTTCCTGTCTCTGCAATCGTCTGCTTTTTAGGGCTGGAGGTTTTAGATCTAAAGGAGGAATGCTCCCACTTGGAGACATAGCATTGATTCCACTGAACTGGAAATTAAGGATGTGTCCCAGCCATTTCGGACTACTCATGTCTGTATTAAGTTGTATGATTGATCCTAAATGGACTAGTACTGTATAATGGAGATAAAGAAGAATAAGTCTGCAAATCAGACTTCTTAGATGATCTCTTAGAACTAACATGTCCTTTGATTAAACTCAATGGTAAACTACAGCACCCCAATTCTGATATGGCTACTAGTAGCTCAGATTCTTCATCAATGAAGAATCACCCTACTTGGCAATGAACTTTCTGAGGTCAAAGGCAATACAGAATGGGCAGCAGAAGAAGGTAGTTTCAAATACAAGCTATGGCCATGTGACCAGCTGCAGAAATGAGAACTGCAATTTTATGAGTCATTTCAATATCATGTATGCACAAAATATTATTGATTTGTTCAATTATAAAGTATAAAATGAAAACAGGCTAGTGTATTTTTGGTTGTATACATGTTAGTTGCATCATATTATGTATAAGTATGATTCTATTATTACTATATGTAAACTGAGTTTTTTTAGCACATTTTTAATGAAGTTTTTGTGGTAAAATTAGGTGCCTCAGCTGATATTTGGTTCTGCGTATACTCGAGTATATAGGTATCTTTGGAGTTTACATATGATTAAAAGTAGTATATGGGACAAAAGAGAAGTCGGTGAAGGGAGACATCGATCAGTGTAAGACATGAAATAATAATAATAATAATTTATAAATTATCAAGGGTTCATGAGGGAGGGAGGGTTAAGGAGGGAGGGAAAGAAACAAGGAGCTGATACCAAGGGCTCAAGTAGAAAGAAAATGTTTTGAGAAGGATGATGGCAACAATGTACAAATGTGCTTGATACAATGTATGTATGTATGGATTGTGATAAGAATTGTATGAGCCCCCAATAAAATAATTTTAAAAAATTGTATACAGGAGTCAAGTTAACAGTTGTGGCAGTTAGATTTTATGTCAACTTCTCAATCAGGCCACAGCTTGATGATGCCTCCGTTGGGGTATGGCTTTTGCCTTCCTCCTGGCTGAAACTCTATGTGCCTCCAGTGGTGGCCCCATGTACGACACTGACTAGTAGGACTCTTTTATTATTATTATTTTTTAACAATTTATTGGGGCTCATACAATTCTTATCACAGTTCATACATATACATACATCAATTGTATAAAGCACATCTGTACAGTCTTTGCCCTAATCATTTTTTTCTCCTCTTTTCTTTTTTTACATTTTATTAGGGACTCATACAACTCTTATCACCATCCATACATATACATACATCAATTGTATAAAGCACATCCATACATTCCCTGCCCCAATCATTCTCAAGGCATTTGCTCTCCACTTAAGCCCCTTGCATCAGGTCCTCTTTTTTTTTCCCCTCCCTCCCCTTTCCCCCCTCCCTAATGTGCCCTTGGTAATTTATACATCGTTATTTTGTCATATCTTGCCCTATCCGGAGTCTCCCTTCCCCCCTTCTCTGCTGTCCCTCTCCCAGGGAAGAGGTCACAGGTGGATCCTTGTAATCAGTTCCCCTTTCCAACCCACTCACCCTCCACTCTCCCAGCATCGCCCCTCACACCCTTGGTCCTGAAGGTATCATCCACCCTGGATTCCCTGTACCTCCAGCCCTCATATGTACCAGTGTACAACCTCTGTCCTATCCAGCCCTGCAAGGTAGAATTCGGATCATGGTAGTTGGGGGGAGGAAGCATCCAGGATCTGGGGGAAAGCTGTGTTCTTCATCGGTACTACCTCGCACCCTAATTAACCCATCTCCTCTCCTAAACCCCTCTATGAGGGGATCTCCATTGGCCGACTCTTAACTCTTACACCTTACCATGTCTCCACTGGCCTCGGGAGCACGCAGCTCTGCCCTCACTGTGGCACAATCTCTCAGCTTCCTGCTTCAACTTTGTGCATCACTGGTCTGAAACCAGTGGTTGGTTTCCATTCTCCTCCCTGTGGATCACCATCTTCTACTTCACCCAAGGCAATACCCATCAATCATTTAGCCTTTGCTTTATCCTTGATCCCTTACCTTCCACCTTTGACAAACTGTACAGTCTGTTCCTTTTGGTATATTTGGAAATATTTCTTTTTTTTCCATCCACATAACAGTGGCCTCAGATAACATTTGTCCTTTTGTGATTGGCTAATTTCACTCAACATGATATCCTCCAGGTCCATCCAGGTCTTGATATGTGTTTTTCATTGCTTTTGTTTTTAGTGATGCATAATATGATACTGTGTGTATGTATCAAAGTTTATTTAGCCATTCTTCTATTGACGTTCATCTAGGTTGTTTCTATCTTCTTGCTACTGTGAATGGTGCTGCAATGAACATGAGTGTGTGTATGTCTGCTCCTGGATTACTGAAATGCCTATGGAATTTCTATTCCCAATTGTTTGAGGGAGCAAAAGACCACTTTCCCCAGTGGCTGTACATTATTGACCTTTCCACCAGCAGTCTATGTGTGCCCCCATTTCTCTGCAGCCTCTTCAGCAGCGGTATCTCCTCTTCAGTGGCTAGTGATCATGGACATCTCTTCGCCAGTTGCTTGGCCATTTGGCTGTCATTTTTGGTGATCTCTCTGTTCAACTCCTTTGTCCGCTTGTTAGTTGGCTTATTCATCTTTTCCTCATCAAGTTGTGGCAGTTTCCTCTAGATTTTAGATTAGTATTTTGTTGTGGGGTTTGGTAGTTTTGGGCATTCCAAAAGGTCTCCTTTTACTCATTTGATGAAGCCTTTTGATGCACATAAGTGCTTTCATTTAGATCGAAACTATCTACTGTGTAGATTTCTTTTGTTATATTTGATAGTGTGTTTATGCCTTTTAATAGGTCCCTGAAGTTAGTCCCTACTTTCTCATTGATGATCTTTATAGCTCTGGGATTTCCATTTATGCTTTGACCCATCATGAGTTTGCTTTTGTACATGAAGTGAGGGTCTTGCTTCATTCATCTACAGATGGAAATCCATATTTGTCAGAATGAAATGTCTTAGCTTGTGCAGGTTTATTCTGCATCTCAAAAAATCATCATAAGTTGGAATTGACTTGACAATCATTGGCTGGTTTTAAAATATTGCATTAACACCAGTATTTACCTATAGCAAATTGGCTGTGTGGATGCTAAAAACAACCATGTAACCACCCACAAATAAATGGTCCAATCAACTAGGGGGCAGAGTGATGTCTGATCTCTTCCAGCTTTCTAAGTGGGAAGGAATGTCGGTAGGGTAGCGTCACCTGATTCCTGTGAGGCAGGAATCCAAACTTCCTCCCAGTGCAGATACCAACTGTCCAACAGCACTTGATATTTCATTTCAGTGGCTATACAGAATTCAGTCACCCCTGCAGATTATGGAGTTTATTAATGAAGTTAACAGGTTACAAGTGCTCCTGATAGCGTTCAGCCTCTTTTCAGCCCATTCCTCTAGGTAGGTCTCATTTCGATCTTTGGGTTCAGAGCCATGTGGCCTGATAGCCTGTTTGTAAAATGTTACAAAGCTCTTAGGGCTGTCAGTAAGTACACAAATGTCATGCCACTCCACCATAAGTCTCTACACAAGGAATTCAGCTTTAGCTCTATGGCTCAGCAAACATAGCTCCCCCACATCACAGTTGACAGCCAGTTTCCTGTCAGAAGGCAGAACGTCCTTTTCTTGCTCTGTGGGAGGGGAAGTCCAATGCTTTCATTTTTGGCTCTAGACTCAGCTGCTGCAGCTCTCTGCTGTTCCTCTGGGGCCAATGCTGCCTCCTGGACCCAGTAATTCACCAGGATTCAGGATTCTAAAAGATGAGTCCCATTCCTCGCTCTTCTCCCTTGGTAGTGAGAGTCCCCTCCTTGCTGCTGAGATGGGTCATTTTATACACAGTAGGGTGGAAAAAAAATTAACCCTTTTAAAAACCACTCACAACTGAATTATAAAATCCTATTGCTATCTTCTTCCCCCTCTTCCTCTCTTCTCTTACCCAGACCCATCAGGAAAAAATGATTTGGTAGGAGTTAAAATGACTATGGATAGAAGAACCATATGAAATAGTCCATTTTACTACACTGCACTGCCAGTTTCAGGTAAGTTGAAATGTGGATGTCTAAATATTGGGAAAGAAATAGCATATTTTAGTTAATTTTTAAGTAATTTAGCACTGTTGGGGCCCACATATGGGTATACATGCATGAAAAGCATTTGGTCCAAACAAACAAATGTATATTGCTCAAGGTGTCGGTAGACAACAAGGTGTGGTCCAGGGTTGCTGTCTTCTCTTTGCCCTGATTTCCTCCTGGTGACGGATGAGGAGCATGATGGAGAGGAGACAAACATGTGGGAGGCTCGAAGATGCTATTAAGTTGGAAACTGGTATCTAAGAATTTCATCCTCCACTATATGTATACTTTCTCAAGGAATGCTCAGATGTTACTCAGGAATGCTTGGCATTAGCACAGTAAATAGAACATTTATCTCCTAGATGCTCAAATGCTGAAACAACAGTTGTTTTTCAGCCAGCACTTTCTCACGAATGAAAGCAAACCCAAGGCTTCTTAGAGGAAGGATATTATTTTCTCACTGACTCAAACAAGCCAGCTGTCAGGCCCTTCGCACAGTTTCTGCTTCCTTGGCTCTCACTCCCCTTTCCACCGTTGGCATGCCTACACTTGGATGAAGTGCTTTTCCTGAAATGGCAATCACTATTAAATCCATTAGCTGGAAACCAAAATGTTTCCCTAATTGTTTAAAGTCTCATCGCAAAAAGGAAGTTACTATTGATTGGAACATGAGGGGAAACAATCCCAAGTTTGTGATTGTTTTCCTTTTCTTAAACACTGCAGACAAGACTGACACACTCAGCATCATCTGATTTACTTCTCGGAAGTTTCTTGGTCACCACTAAACGTTTCTGGTCTGAGTTTCTTTGTGCTGAATCATTCTTTGCTATTGGTTATGTTTGTTGACCATTTTCTCTCACTTAAGTCTCTCTTAGGAGCATTGTATCTGCACCTTGCTTTCAAAATATTTAGTGATTTTCAATAATTTTAAGCACTACATCCTTGAAACTTCTGTAAGAAAGTATTTAACTACAGAATCTGAATACAGGACCAAGTGAGTACTTACCTCTCTTCTCTAACAGTCATCTGAGCCACTCTCAAGCACTATCTTCTGACCATTGTCCACTGTATAGAATTCTGATGGCTATGCTTTGTTCATGACCTTTATTTAGATACCAATAATTCCTAAGGTAATGGTTAGTGGGTGGTGGTGAGTATTTTTGGATTGAATGAATGAATTCATTTCAGTTCTACTTCTCTTTTTAATCTTGTCAAACACTCACCTTGAACCAAAGAAAATAAAGCATTTACTGTGGTTAGGTTGTGTCTTGTCTGATTTAGAACCTGTCTTTTTGATGATTCTGTCCACTACATGATGAGCAAATAATCAGAGAAGCTGGCTTCTATGAAGAATGTGGCATCAGGATGGGAGGAAGGTTTATTAACAATCTGTGATATGCAAATGACACAACCTTGCTTGCTGAAAGTGGGGAACCCTTGAAGCGCTTGCTGATGAAGACAAAGGATTACAGCCTTCAGTGTGGATTAAAACAAAATGTAAAAAAGACCCAACTCCTTACAAATGGATCAATAGATATTATCATTATTTATAAATTTTACTGAATTGGAAGAAACCGATGTATAAATAAATGCATAATATCAGATTGAATTCCCTTTGATAATCACATCATGTACTGATTTTTTCCAGAGTACTGACATTCTGGCATTGTCAGCTTCTTAAGTGCCTGGACTGTATGGATATGGTGGGTTGACTGCCAAAATATTTGAAAAAAGAAAAACAGAGATAGATTTACTGATTCTAGTAGCTTGGCAGGAATTTCATCGGAAGGAGAATAGCTTCTTTCCAACTTTTAATATTGAAAATCCAGAGGATTCCATGTGCAATCTTTATACCTTCTTTAAAACAGTTTTATTGGCACTTCATCTACATATCAGATAAGTCAATAGTTCAATAATATTAAGAAGTGTTGTACAATCTTTACCACTGTCAACCAATTTTATTTTAGTTTTTGAAGTTAAAACATTTTAAAATCATTTTATTGAGGGTTCTTACAATTCTTATTATAAGCCACACATCAATTGTATCAGGCATATTTGTACACATGTCGCCATCATTCTTTTCTAGACAATTGCTTTCTATTGAGCCTTTGGTGTCAGCTCCTCTTTTTCACCCCTCCTTCCTTCCACCACTCTCAGGACTCCTTGATTATAAATGATTATTATTTTCATATCTCATGCTGACCACTGTTTGCTTTCCCCCCATGGTTTCCATTGTTCTTCCCCATGGAGGGGGTGTGTTTGGTTTTGTGTTGCTCATTGTGATCGGTTCCCCCTTTTTTCCTTCCTCCCCCCTTCTTCCTCCCTACCCATCTGGTATCACTATTTCCATTCTTGCTCCTTTGTTGTGAGCTCCTAACTCTTATCTATACCTGTGTACATGCTCTGGTCTAGTCTGAAGTGAGCGGCATCACTGGGGTCTTGGTGGTGCGGGGGTGAGGAAGCCTCAAGGAACCAGAGGAATCTTGTGTGTTTCATTGGTGTTTTACTGTGGTTGACTCATCCCTCCCTGTGACTCCTCTGTGGAGGATGTTCCATTGGCTACAGATGGGCTTTGGGTCTCTGCTCTTACCTGCCTCATTCTCAACCATATGGTTTTGTTTGTTTGTTAAGGGTCTTCTCATACCTGTTACTTGGTCCCTGACTATGTGATCATGGCACCTCCTGATCACACAGGCTGGAGTGCTTGTTCTATGTGGGCTTGTTGTTTCTCTGCTGGATGGTCACGTATTTCATTTCAAATCTTTAAGACCTCAGCGCTATAACTTTTCATAGCCGGGCACCATCTGCCTTCACCATATTTGTTTGTGCACCCATTTTGTCTTCAGCAATTGTGCCGGAAGGGTGAGCATCTCAGATTGCCAATTTGTTAGAACAAAGCGTTCTTGTATTGAGGGAGGGTATGAGCAGAGGACTGAAGTCCATCCACTACCTCAGTGTATTGCCATATAAATATATGTATCTAGGCCAATACCTCTATTTTTATGGATTAATGTATCTACATATGAACACATCTATGCTTATACCTCTGCCCATAGCTTTGCTTCCTAGATCATTCCTCTGTTTCCTTTTACCTTTCTTCTGCCTCACCATCAGACTTGCCCTACTTCTGCTTCATAGTACTTCCTCTCAGCTACATTGCTATTGCACCAGCACTCCACAATCTCTGTATCTTCCTCATTATTGATTTTTATTCCCTAGTTGTTCCCCTGTCTATTGCCTTATTTCCCTACTGTACCCTTCCCCCACCCCCTTCTGCTCACAGATCCCCCTGAGACCGTTGGTCCCGTTGCTTTCTCCTCCAGCTTGTTTCCCATGCCTGTCTTATTTAAGTAAGCATACCAACAATGACACAGACCAAACAAATAGAAAACAAATGATCAGGAAAAAAGTAAAGATCCACTCACCTTTATGACGATCTCCTCACTGGTCCTGGGGGAATTCTGAGAACTATACCTCCTAGCCTGAAGTCTATTTTGGGAGGCTCTTCAAGGGAGTTGTGACTCTGCTCCCATTGCTGATCTGTTATGTTCCCTTCTTAGTTTGCCCTGTTGCAGGAGGTTCAGACCACACTTCTTCCCTGCTGTCTCTCCCCAGGATTGTCCTCTGTGTCAGTATGCTCCAGTAAGTGGACAACATGTCATGAGTGATTGTCGACCTTACAGTCCTCTCTGTGCCTCAGCAGTTCCATGCAGGGACATCGTCCTCTGGTCTTGATGTGCTGAGATGGGGTCTAGACTGACCGTCCCTTTCTGGTTTGCTTTGCTTCCATGTGTATATGATACGCCAGCCCCTCACCCCAACCTGTACGTTTAGTGTTGTTTTCTGACGCATATACTTCTAGGGGAGGGGTCAGTTTGGCTCTGGTTGGGGCCAGCCTGTAGCCCAATCTTTTCATGCATTCCTCCTCATGGTTACTTTGCTCTCATGGTTTGGTGCACAGTGGTGGAGTCTGTTTGCACACTCCCGATTCTGTGGAGACATAACCAGTACTCTCCCCCTGGGTGGGTTAGTGCCCTGCTCCCTTTCATGCCATCTTCTCACTCTCATCCTTCCCTTTTGTCCCTCTCTCTTTCCCACTTTCCCCTTCTTTGTGTTGGATTAACATATGCCTCTTTGGGTTTGGTCTGATCTCCACCCGATGGCCTGTACTCAACCTGTATATTGTGAGAGAAGTGGTGTTTCTTCTATACCTACTGTGCTGTTATACTTATCCCAGGGGGCTCATGTTGTACTTGGCCTTTTGTGATTGACTGACTTTGCTTAGCATAATTTCCTCCAACTTTTCCCATGAAACAACATGTTTCATGTGATCATTTGTGCTTTTTAGTGATGCATAGTACTCCATTGTGTGTATGTACCAGAGTTTACTAATCCACTTGTCTATTGATGGCAATTTAGGTTGCTTCCAACTCTTTGTGATTGTGAATTGTTCAGCAATAAGTATTGGAGGACAGGTGACTGCTTGTGGTCTATTTCTTACCTCTTCTGGGTATATGCCCAGTAGAGCAATAGCTGGGTCATAAGGTGGATCCATTTCCATTTCTTTTAGATATCGCCAGATCGCTTTCCACAGTCTGTACATATCTACATGACCACCAGAAGTGGAGGAGAGATCCTGTCTCACCACATCTCCTCCAACATTTGTTGCTCTCTGATTTGGGCTAACCTCAAGGGTATTAAATGGTATCTCACGGTTTTATAATTGGCATATCTCTGACAGCTAGTGATTGGGAGCATTTTCTCATATGTTTATTGGCCATACAGGTCTCCTTCCTAGAGAAGCTTCTTTTCAGGTTTTTTGCCTACTTCTTCAAGGGTTGATATAGTTAATGTTTATTGTGCCAACATGGCCAATGAACACATGTGGGATTAATTGAAAGGCAGAGAGATAAATGACCCTGCGAGCCTCGCTTTTCTTGTCTCTTGCTCTTTGATCCTCGGACCAGTGTGCAGCTGCCTTGCTTGTTCTGTGCCTCAATTTGAAAGCTACACTACTTGTGGGACACCTAACCCACGGACTGTGTCACTGTAATTTGAGGTTCCTTCAAGACCTGCTTCACCTCACTGTTGGAATATACATCTCTTGTGCTGGGGACTGTCTGATTCTGTCATCTGGCTGACTCTTGGTGACCTACCTGCCTTGTTGTTTGTTGCCTGTGGCTGGATAGCCTGGATTGTTCTACAGAGGCCCATCCGGTGCCCTTCAAGATTTGAAGGACTTCCGGTGTCTTACAGGTGTCTCATGGAGTGAGTTGCACTGAGCCATTTGTCCTGATTTATAGATTAATTGAGGTAGTTAGTTTATCGTGCCAAGCTGGCTGATAAACACATGTGGGCTTAATTGAAGGGCGGAGGGATAAATGGCTCAGTGAGCCTCACATTTCTAGTTCTCAGGTCTCTTGCTTTCTGATGGATGGACCAGAGTGCAGCTGCGTTAGCCAGTTCCCTGCTTTAGCTGGCAAGGCTCCCTTCCTGCAAGACATCCCTGATGTGAAGCCACATGGACCTACCCCGATGCAGCCCTGGATGCTGGAGCAGCCATGTGGAGATCCCTGCCAGTGCTGAGATGTTTACACATTCGCTGACTCGGCTTTTCGGCATTATTGTGTCTGTTTTGTGAGATAGAGGAGGACTTTGTGGGTTGGTGTTGGACATATGGGTTAATGGGTTAATGTTAGATTTGTGGGCTTGGGCAGCACTGGGTTAGGATGTTTTCTTGATGTGCACTTACCCTTTACATAAAACTCTCTCTTATACATGAGTTTCTGTGGATTTGTTTCTCGAAAATACTCAGACTAACACATTTGTTTTATTTCTTATATTATCTATCTATCTACTTATTAGCATTCTGGTTTTGTTTCTCTAGAGAGCTCTGTCTAACATAGGGGGTTAACTATTTTACTCTTTTTGTAGGCCATGAAGGCAGTGACAATTTTAGTAATAAACTCTTTTTCTGCTTTGTCATTGCTAAAAATCCTGTCCTAGTCTGTGGGTTGCCTTGTTACCCTCTTGGTGAAATCTTTCGATGCACACAGGTGTTTTATTCTTAGTAGACCCCACTTGTCGATTTCAGCTTCACCTGTGTGTGTACCTTTCCCTATTGCAGTTAGCCTGTGTATTCCCTGGGCCAAGGTTCTTAGATTTTTTCCCTATTCCTTTGTTGGTGATCCTGCTACTTTGGGGTTTTACTTCTAGATTTGTAATCCACCTTGAGTTTTCTCTTGTGCATGGGGTGAGCTAAACATCTACGTGTGAATATCCATTGTTTCCAGCACCCACTTGTTAAATAGGGCATCTGTCTCTCACTTCATACTTATGAAACCCTTGTCAAAGATTAGCTGTCGATATACTGATGGTTTTATTTCTGGGTTTTCTGTTCTTTTCCATTGGTCTGAGTATCTGCCATTATGCCCGTACCACATTGTTTTCACCACTGTGGCTATAAGTGTTAAAAGCTGGTAAAGTGAGCCTTCCAACTTTGTCCTTCTTCTGAGGAGTTCTTTGCAAATTCTGGGTCTCTTCCCTCTCCACATGAAACTGGGTGGTCAGTTTTTCCAATTCTTGGAAGAAGTTTGTTGGTATTTGAATTGGGATAGCATGAAACTTATAAAGTGCCTTGGGCAAGATTGATATCTTTCTTATGTTGAGTCTTCCAAGCCTTGAGCATGGGATATTCTTCCATTTGTGGAGGTTTCCTGTAGTAGAATCTTGTAGTTTTCCTTCTATAAGTCTTTTGGTTTTTTAAAATAAATATATTCCTATTCATTGTTGGCTATTGTGAATGGTACTGCCTTCTTGATCTCCTCTTCTGTGTTCTTGTCTGTTCGATACAGCAAACCAAAAGACTTCTGCTTGTTGATGTTGTATCTTGCCACTCTTCTGCATTCCTCTATCACTGCCGGTATTCTGTTGTGGAGCTTTGGGATTTTCAATGTGCAGAATCATGTTGTCTGCAAATAGCGATAGTTTTACTTCCACTTCATGCAGTTGGATACATTTAATGTCCTCTGCTGTCTTATGTTGTTAGCTAGGACCTCCAGAATGATATTGAATAAAAGTGGGAACAAGGGCAACCTTGTCTGCTTCCCTTTTTCAGTGGGATTGTTTTTGTCCTTTATCCCTTGATTATGATACTGGCTGTTGGCTTTTCATAGATAGCTTGTATTAACTTGAGGGATTTTCCTTCCATTCCTATCTTCTTGAGAGTCTTAATTAGGAATGGGCATTGAATGTTGTTAAATGCTTTTTCTGTGTCTATAGATACCAACATGTGATTTCATAGGCTTTCTTATCATTGTGGTGTATAATATTGATGGATTTTCGGATATGAAACCATCCCTGCATTCCTGGAGTGAATCCTACCTGATCATGGTGGATGATATGGTTTATATGCTTTTGTATTCTATTGGCCAATATCTTGTTTGCATCTAAGTTCATTAGAGATATGGATCTATAGTTCTCTATTCCCTTGGGGTCCTTTCCCTGTTTGGGTATCAAAGTTATACTGGCTTTGTCAAGTGAGTTTGCCATCTATCTCTATGCTGTGGACTAATTTGTGGATGGTTGGTGTCAGCTCTTCCCTGATTGCTTTGTAAAATTCTCCTGTGAAGCTGTGTGGTTAGGGAGCCTTTTTCATTGGCAGCTTCTAGATAACCATATCTATTTTTTATTTTGCTATGGGTCTGTTGAGGTTTTTGATCTCTATCTTGAATAATTTAGGAAGGGATTGCTTTTCCAAGTATTTGTCCATGTCTTCCACATTGTTGAATTCATTAAATACAGATTTTCAGAGTACTTTATGATTATCCTTTTAATATCATTGGGGTCTGTTGTGATTTCCCCTGTTTCATCCCTTATCCTGGCTATTGGTGTTCTTCCTTCCTTTCCTTGGTTAGGTTTGCCAGTGGTCTGTCAATTCTGTTGATCTTTTCATAGAACCAATTTTTGCTGCATTAATCTTTTGCATCATTTTTTCCCCCCACTGGTTTAACTCTGCCCTGAGTTTTATTGTTTCTTTTCTTTTGCTTTTGGAGGGTTTACAGTTGACTCAGTTCTAGTTGCTGGAGGTTTTGTGATAGCATATCAGTCATAAGTCTCTCTCATATATATATATATATATATATATATATATATATATATATATATATATATATATATATATATATATATATATATATAGTGTTTGGTGCTATCAAGCTACTTCTGATAACTGCTTTAACCATATCCCATAAGTTTTGATTCATTGTGTTCTCATTCTCATTAGTTTCTAGAAACTTCCTAAATTTATCCCTAATCTGAGCCAGTATCCATTCAAGTCACAGAAGATCGTTATTTATCCTCCCATTGTTTGCCCTTCTTTTTCTGGTTGTCCTTTTATTTATCTCCAGTTTTATGACACGGTGGCTCAAGAAGGACATTTGAGTAATCTCGATGTGTTTAAATTTACTCAGGCTCAACTTTTGAGCCAGCATGTGGTCTATTTTTGAAAATGAGCCATGAGCACTGGAAAAGAATGCGAATTGTGTGTGTGTGTGTGTGTGTGTGTGTGTGTGTGTGCGTGTGTTTGCATGGAGAGCTCTATATATGTCTGTCAGATCCAGTTGTCTAATAGTGGTTTTTAGTTCTGTAGCCTCCTTGCTTAGCTTCTTTCCCCATGATCTATCTTTCTCTGATAGTGTTGTATTAAAGTCTCCTGCTATGATTTGTTGACTGTGATTTCTTTTTTTCCTCTTTTAAATAGTTTGAGAATTTAATGGTTCTCTCGTTAGAGGCATGTAGATTTATTATGCTCACTGGTTCCTGGAATTATGTAGTGCCCCTCATATATTTGTATGGTTTGAACCTTGCGGTCAATTTTGTCAGAGATTAGGATCGCAACCCCTGTTTTTTTAGGCTGTCGTTTTCCTGGTATATTTTTCTCCAGCCTTTTATTCTTAGTCTATTTTTGCGAATTTAAGATGTGTTTCTTGCAGGCGACAGATGGATGGGTTATGTTTTCTGAGCCAGTTTGCTAGCCTTTTTATTTTAATGTATGAATTGATACCGTTGACATTCAGAGTTATTAACATGATCTGTGGATTCATTAATGTCATTTCTTGCCATTTGTGTTGTGTTTTCCTCTCTCCCTTCCTATCAGTGTGCTGTGTTTGTGTCTGGGGCTTCATTCTTGCCTTCTTTTCCCTCTGAGGCCCTATTATCTTGGTAATTGTCATCAGTATGTTGGCTTCTGGGTAGAGTCAGGCTATATTGTGGTCTACTGCTTGAGCTTGGTGGATGTTGGTATTCTGACCATAGTGAGTTGGTGCGGATCTTTGACATGGTTGATTGTCTTATAGCATATTTTTTGAGTTTTTTCTTCTCATGGAAGACCTTTATTTCTCCTTCTATCTTAATAGATAATTTGGCAGGGTAGAGGATTCTTGCGCAGGTGTATTTTTCTTTAAGCTTTTGGAATGTTACTCCACTCCTTCTTCTTCTTCCTGTTTTCTGCTGATAGGTCTGAGCATATTCTTACCTGAGAACCATTATAAGTGACTGTCTTCTTTTCTCTTGCTGCTCTTAAGATTTTCTCTTTTTCCTTTAAGTTGCATAATTTAACTATTATATGCTTTGGTGAGTTCTTCCTGGGATTTAATCTATTTGGTATCTTTTGCTTCCTGTATAAGTGCCTGATTCTCATTCATTAAGGCGGGAAAGTTTGGATCCAGAAACTCCCTCACTAATTTAGTTGTCGGCTTCCTCGTTGTGTCTTGTTCTGGTAGACCTATTGTTCAAATATTGGTCTTCATAGCATCTGTCATTGATCTCAGGTTTTCTTCTGTCTCTTTTATTATCTTGTTTGACCGTTTTTCTCATTTGTAGAATTCTGCCTGATTGTCTTTGAGATCACGGATACAGTTCTCTGCCTCCTCTAGTCTGTTCTTGAGATCTGTGACCTTGTGTGTAGCTTCTGTTACCTCATCTTGTAGCTCTAGTATTTCCCTTTGGTGCATGGACTTCATCCCCTCTATAGTGGATTTTATTCCCTCTATCATGGACTTCAAATCCTCTAAATTGTGTCCTTATTCTGCCTTGCTTCCCTCCTTCCCTCACCTCCTTTATTACTCCCAGAAGCCTTCTGAAAATATCTTTTTGTGGCAGATAGACATCTGATTCCTCTATAAGTGTCATTGGTTCTGCTGTTGTGTTTGTCTTTCTAGTCTTTTTGTTGAAAGTGTTACAGTAATCTTCCGTTTATGTGATGATTTTGTAAAGGTGGGAGCCATGATTCTGGGAAACCAAAACTCTTTCTCTGTGTGATTGATAGGCATGTTTTTGAGGGCTGCCTGTGGCCTACTATGGTGGTGGGTTGGACTGCTGCTTAGACAGAGTTCCACAGCAACTAAATGGCCAATGGCGATGAAAGGCAAACAAGACTGGTGACTGTATGTATGCCCCTGGGCCGAGTTGGTCTAGGCTGTCAGACCACGATTTGCAACTTTATTTATTTTCATTTTTTAAAGCCACCTAATAGAAGACAAAGGGGAAAGGGGGAGCTCTTGCTACCATGGGAGGCCCACCTACCCTTTCAGTGAAGGTAGGAACAACCCCACTGCCGCTGGTGCAGATGCCAGCTGAATGCCTCCACAGGGTGGAGATACCTGGCATCAGTGTGGGCAGTTGTCGCTGCTGGGCATGGGTGTGAGACAGGCTGCTGCTCTTGTGGGTGGCCAGCATGGTACAGGAACTCTGGGTATAGCGGTAGGCTGAGGGGGAGCAGTTGGCTGGTGGAACCACATTTGGGACTGAGGTAGTGCAGCCTAGATGGGCTGCGGGGCCCAAAGGCATTGGGTGCTGATCCCCTGGATTCTGAAGTTACGCTAGAAGTGGGGGAGAAAGGTCTTCTGACCAAGAATGTACTCTCTGCTGCTCCTCGCAGGCTGGGAGAGACTGGGAAAGATCTTAGGAGCCGTACACCACACCTCCGAGCCCCGGTGGCTACATGCCACTTCGTAGGGTTTCTCTGGGCTTTGCCTGACAACAGGTGGTGGGGGGGCACGCCACTCCACAGGGCTTCGTTGGGTTGTGGACTGGGCTGCGCGCCACTTTGTGGGGCTCTGCTGGGGTGTGTGCTTCTTTGCTGGGTTTGCGGGGCTGCAGACTGGGCCGTATACCGTTTTATGGGGCTCCGCCGGCCACGTGTTAGGCCACTGGGCAGCGCACTTCCTTGCTGGTACCACAGATGCGACTGCTGCAGGGGTGGAGGGTCCTTAGGTAATGGCAGGGGTGGGGGTTGTGCAGCTGCAGGCAACCCACTTACCACAGGTGAACTGAAGTTGGCCTCTGGGGCCTGGGTGCACAATGGGAGGAACCAGAGCTTGGCAGTCAGACTGCAGTCATGTGGAGAGGAAGGAACTGTGGGAATAGTGAACAGCTCCCATAGGCAAGTGTCACAGGTCGACAGCTTTGGGGGTCCAGGTCAGGGGGTTAGGGGCTATTAGTGGGTGGTGGCCACAGCTTCACGCCAAAGCAGCACTGCTGGCCTGGGTCAGGAAAGACCAAGGAACAGATCGCAATTTTCTGGGCCTTGGAGCAAGGGTGATGGGGGGAGTGGGAGGGTTCACCTTCGAGGCAGAGGAAGTGCTCCGGGTTGTTGCTGGGGTCTCTTTACTCACCATAATCCTCCCACTTGTCCACCTGGCCACCTGGCTCACCACTCGCCTTGGAGCTCCCAGCATGGGCTGCTTACTTGGGTGCCATCTTCAATGAATCCTAATCTTTATATCTTAAATGAAGCTTAGTTGTTGAACTCACATGCCATGTGATTCTCTGACTGTCTTTGAACTCTATGCATTGGATAATTCGTGAATTTATTAAACCAAGAGAGATTAATTAGCTATATGTTTAGCTATTTCTTCCAAATTGGAAAAATGATTTGTCAAAAGGTTGATGAAAGTGAGCAATTATATTCTATAGTAGATGCCTTGCAAGGCCTGATGGTGATAACAGTAATAATTGATGTATAGATCTCATCTCAGGTCATTGGAGGCAAACAGTCCAAATCGAAATTTTGATTGCTTTGCCTTATGGATACAAGCTACCTAGGCTTCTAGAAATCAGTGTTTTTAAAAATTATGTATCTGTGTTCTCTGTTTTCCCTACCTTGCTATTATGTAGCAATTTCCCTGAGGGAAAAGCTTGTCTAGACCAATCCATAGGACTCAGCAGACAATCTCAGGAGAGCATCCAGTCTTGAAAGCAACCTTCAATGAATAAAATGATTACTGCAGGGGGGAAAACTGCTGCAAAATATCTCTTTAAATTGTTAAACATGTTACTTTGAGGACTAAGGTGTGTCGGAGCCAAGTCTTGGTATTTTCAGTTACTTCACATGCATGTGAAAGCTGGATAATACACAGGGAGGATCCCATGTAGAAGAATAAGTAGGTGACTATCTTCCCCAGATGTTTTGGGGTAGGATTCCTACTTTGGGGGCAGGTCAGATCTTTTCCAAGTCTAAGAACCAAGATCCCACCATTTAATGATTGAGTACATGGGTGATATTTGGAATGTTCAATAATGCTGATTAAGACAAACCAAAACTTGAGTTCTTTCTTTCTGCTTTTGGTAGCTGGTTCAGGTTATAATGGATGGATGGAGTTGATGCATGCTGTTCTTAGTGAATTGAATGATGCTCAGAGTGGCCTTACTGTGGCTTTCACACAGTATGTGGCTATAATGAAATCAAGTTACACCAAAAATTAAAGGTCTGTATTGGTCCAAAGAGGAGAAGCATAGTCTTATTTTCAAGTTGCAGGTTTTCACCTAACCTCTTAACCATTTTTTCACTGTCATCTGAGTTACAATGATGGGTTGAAGATGACAGATTTGATTCATCCAGATGTCTTGCAATACTGTCAGTACTAAATTGATGCTTGCTGAAAAAGCAGGTTTATTGGAAGAGTAAGATATTAATTTCTTGATTAATTCATTAATGATTTATTTGTCAGGAGCCAGCTGTTTTCAGGTGTTTGAAAACAGCCATTACCTCTCAGAGGAGTACGCACATAAAGAAACAACACAGCTGACTGCTGTCACAATCGCCATGACAGAGAAAAGAACAAAACGGGGGAACATAGATGAGGAATAACTTATAGGGGCGGACATGCCTCAATGACTCAACTGAAATGGGTTTTGAAAAATTAATAGGATTTACCCAGAAATGAAGGGAAAGAAGCTATACTCTTTCTGCATGGCTAGGCTCCACAAACAAAGTCATCATGTGAAATGGGACTTGTGCTATAATGAAAGATGACCTCATCATGTCACAAAGTGGAGAGGATAACCATATCATTACATCACTTCCTAATTATATCATTGCATCACTACCAAACCAATGAGAATGAAGTCCCAGCCGTTATCCCTTAGCCATCAACATCATGGTTATGCAGCCACACATCAAGGTATTCGGTACTGCCAGATGTGTGTCATTAATGCATGGAATAGTCCGATAGTAGGAATTTTTATAACTTTTGTAAATGTGAAATGCTGGATAATAAGAGTTAATATGTGAGGAAAAAGTCTATTCTATACAATGAAGCGGTACGCTCTCTGGCCTGGAGTTGTGAAAAAGAAGGTACACTAGAGATGGGAAAGAGTCTCCAGCTAGAGCCATGTGGTAGTGGGGAGGTGTGTGTTTGTACTAGAGCAATGCGGATGCATATGTGGATGTATAATGATGAGCTCTATAATCAAAGTTCTATCACCTTGCAGCTGAGAAAGAACTTTATACAAACCAAAAAGCCAAACCGCTTCCTGCCGAATTGATTCCAACTCACGGCTACCTTATGTGCTTCAGAGAAAAACTGTGCTCCATAGACTTTTCTGGGCTGTGGCCTCTTGGGAGTGAGTCACCTTTCTTTTGAGATGCTCTTGAGGGGCCCGGAATGGTCAAGTTTGGGGTTAGTAGCCCTGTGTCTAACTGTTTACAACACTCAGAGACTCACTGGATCTGGAAGTTACAAAATTGAGAGTATCCTGTGTAGAAATTAGGCTGGAGATATGTTTTAAAATACATACTGACCCATAAATTCAAATAAAAGACCATGATTATCGACTTTAAGGGCCCTTCAAAGGTAAAATATGTGTGGCTTGCATTAATTGAATGAGAAGTTGATATTTTTATTTGAAAAAAACTAGAGTTCAACTCGGAAACTGAACTGGAGTTCCCTGAGATCAAGAAGGAACAGCAAGTGGTTTCTTGAGCTAAACGCAAAGAGGCAGCTTTTTATGTACAGACAGCAAGGGGAGGATTGCTTCTTTTTCGGCAGCCACATCCGCACACACAGATAGCGATCACCATCTGTGGTATCATCTTTGAATGTGATGGGAGCTTTCTGCTGAGGCCTTAAAGGCATTCTCCCCATGAGCACCATCTGGGGTGCTCCAGGACACTTCACTCACAGAGACAAAACCAAGCTATGCCCAGACTCTCTTTTTCGACCGAAGGCTGGGAAGACCCCCAGGCAAAGGTCATACCTTAGAATTTTCTGAAGCATGAATTGCCCATTGCCATCAAGTGAATTCCAACTTACAGTGACCATATAGGAAGGACAGAGTAGAACTGACCTAAGTGCATTTGAAGGATGTGAGCTTGACTGCCATGTCTTCCCCCTGTGAAGTGGCTGCTGGCTTCAAACAACTGACCTTTGGGTTAGCAACTGACCACCGAACCAGTGTGCCAGTTATGAATACCCCCAAGAAAAACAATCATATTTCTACCATGCAGTCAAATCCGACTTTCGGGACTGCCTGCTATGGGTTCTGGAGTGTTTCATCTTTGTACTAGCAGAAAGCCTCCTCTTTCTCCCACATGGGTTTGAACCGCCAACTTTGTTGTGAGCAGTGCAACGCTCATCCTCCAGCATCACCAGAACTCCTTCCAGCAGGAAGCTCAAACTCTCAAGCTCACTGAGTTGATTCCAACTCATACTGATCCTATAGGACAGAGTAGAACTGCCTCTGTGGGCTTCTGAGACTAACTCTTTATGGGCCTAAAAAGTCCCTCGGAGTGGCTGGGAGTTGGTAGCTGGTGGTTTTGAACTGTTTACCTTGCTGTTAACAGCCCTGTGCATAACTCACTATGTCAAAGCCTGGCTAACTGGCTGAATTTCAGTCACATAGAATCCATAGTCCGACCTTGAATCTCATTTGGGCTTTGTCCCTGATGAAGGGTGACTTTCACAGGCCCTAGCATTCCCTCTGTGACCTTACTCAGAGACATTTAGATGGAGACTAATATTCATGTCCCACTTGTCAATGCAGAAGAACGTCAGTAATTTAAAAAATATCCAGTGTTTAATTAACAGAATACTGAAGTATTTCTTCAGGAGGACTCCTCTCCTTTGCCATTGTTTCCAGAGTTCTACTGAGCTTCCACTCTGCCAAGCCTGCTGAGTGCATCTCACCTGATGCTTCTCCAGCAGAATCGCCAGCCTCTGCCTTGCTTCTAACTTTGCCTGTCTCTTTATCCACTCACTTAGGTTCTTCCTCTCTCAAGCTGATGAGTTTTCAAAATAATCACTGTCAAGATGCTTGAGTCAGCATCTACTTTTTGAACTTTAATAGGAACTTGGTGGAAACAAGGGATTGCCTCCAAGAGAAAGAGTCTCTGGGACACATTTTTATTTGTTTTCACAGAAAATTATTCACTTAAACATTGTGGTGAGTATACAGTGTATCAAACACATGCCATTTCAATAATTTCGTATGTACAATTCAGTGACATTAACAATGTTCATCATGTTGTTCAACCATCCTCACTAAATATCCTCAGATTTCTTCATCTCCCTTAACCAAAGCCCAGTGTACCTTGAGCACCACACCTTTCTTGTCTCTCAATCCTGCCAATCCCTAATAAACTCTGATCTGTACACACATGCCTATATGATCTTTGTCCTTTCTTGACTCAGTCACACCAAGACTTTTGATAATTGCCATATCAGATCCCCACAGGACTTAGGTTCAAAATCTATCATCAGAGGCAGCTTGGAGTAACTCTGAGCTCACTCTCAGTCGCTCTCCCTAAACATGCTTCATTTTCAATACTCTTCACAGGAGAAGCAGCCAGGTGATGAGCAATCCCCTGAAACCAGATAGAAATTCAGGATAGTAAAATGATCCCTCTTCCTCCCACCACTGACTGGGAGTTTATTTTTAAAAAAATAGAGCAGGAGACTAATTGTGAATGAAATAAAAGACATCAAAAGAATCTCCTTAATTAGCTTAAATAGTGATCATTACCATCAGATGAGTCAGCCTAGAAATACATGTAATTGCACTCTTCCTGTGCTGTGGGAAGCTGAAGATTGAAGAATGGCATGATGAGATAGGGAGAGCCAGAGCCTGGTGAGGTTGGTCTTTATGCTATCACTCTGTTTCTCATTCGACACCTCCAAGAGGGAATGTAAAACATTTGCATAGCCAATAGGTAGGCCAAAACACCATATTATCATTCTTTACTGAGTAAATAGAATTTATATTAGAATCATGGGAATCATTAATGTTTAGGACTGACATTAGCTAGTCAAAAGCAGGTCCTTTTGCTCAGTTTCTGTGTCCTCTTTCTGCCATTTAGATACAGCTGCCAGATTGTAAGTGCAATGTTCTATCAAAACTCTTTCTTTGAAAGGTCTGCTGTTTGATGCTACTGCAACTCCATGTGAATGTCCAGTAACATTTGTATATTAATTCTTATCCTTAATGAAGATGCAGGAGAGTATCAAGGTTTCCCCCTTTTTTCTTCAAAACAGTCGCAAGCAGTGGTAATCAGCATTAATGTGATAGAAGGGTAAGAATAGAAATCTTTGAGGTTCTTCTAAGGCTGTGCCACGGATTGGCTCCGTGTAAGGTGTGAACAGGTACGAATAAGTAAAGTAGCCAAGCATCATGAGTGTCTTCTGATGAGGCAAATTAGTGAAGAGAGATGGCTTTACGGATGTGACACGTAGGTTTATTGTGCCAACCTGACCAATAGGAACATGTGGAATTAATCAGGTTACAGTGTGATTGGAAGGCAAAGAGATAAATGCCTTTGCTGGGCCCACCCCGATCTCTCTTGCTCGCTGGTGATCAGAGTATACTGTAGTGTGCGTGCTGCCACCGTGCTAGTTCTCTGCCTTAACCTGTGAGCTGTGGGCCAGACTAACCCATGCACCATGTAGCTAGAGCTTGAGGCTCTTTTCCAGACCTGCTGTGCTGCGTTGCACGTGTGTATATCACTTGAGCTTGAGGCTGGTGGATTCTGTCGACTTGCATTGTTTGCTTTCAACATCCCATCCGGGCTTGCTTTGCTAAGCTCCCAGCTACTGATGGTTGGTGGCCCACCCTGCTGCTGGCTGCCGGTGGGCAGACTCTGCTTGCCTTGCTCCTGGGCGGACTCTGCTGGCTGCTTCCTTGACCTTGGAACCGGCAGCCAAGCGAGTTGAAGGACTTCCAGCATATTAACTGTTCCATGGAAGTGAGTTGAACTGAACCACTCTGTATTGCTGTGTGGACGAATATTCCTTCTCTCTGTATAAACCTATCTATCTATCGATCATCGGTTTATAATTTTAAGTGTCTTGATTTTATTTTTCTAGAGAACCCTGCCTAACACAATGGAGTATCTATTTTGAAAATTATACAGTGACCATTTGGGGAGTATATGGAACACTATATTCAGTTAGATGGGAAGGAAAGATTCATGGTGTGCTTCCTGGGTTAAAATTTTCTGCAGTTTAAGCCATCCCATGATCTCTTTGCGTTGAGTGGTGTTGGAGAGAGAGTTTAGCTATTGCAATAGGATGGGCTTGAGTTCAAATCTCCACTAGACTTTCCTTTAGTGTGACATTTAGCTACGCAATGCATTTGGGATTTTGTTTGCCTGTTTTTAAACTTGGAAAAATACGGGATCCATGTGGAAGTTCTTGTGAACACTGAAGGAAGTGCCACATATTCACATAACACAATGCCTTTCATAAAGTGGGAGATCAGCAGATAATTAAGTTCAGGTATTTGTCTGCCAAGCATGAAAATGAAGAAGGGAGGGGAATAAATGACTTGTAAAATCAAGTCTTATTCTAGGATTTTTGTTCTACATAGTTTGAGTCAGGATAAAATCATCTTCTGGTCTCAACAGATCTTGAGAAGTAAAATATATTTGGAAAGTTCATTTTCTTAACAGAGCCCTACATCCAGATGTTTGTATTCTGAGTCTGTAAGATTGAAATTCTACCACCACTTATCTGTTTTTCATACTGTAGAGACTTGCATGTTGCTGCGAGGTTGGCCCCTATACTACCAGCGTTTCAAATAACTGCCCCTGTGGTTCTTTACCTGTGGCAGAGAGGTTTCTGAGGCTCTCGCAGACGAAGACAGATGAAGAAGAAAAGTCGGCTGATCTACTGAAACTTATCCACTTAAAGCCAGATGAATCACATCAGAATTTTGTTTGTATAGTGCTGAGAGAAGAGCCCTCTAGGATGAAAGGCCTCAAAACACTATGGCTGTAACATTGTAACACAGCTGTAACAATGGCTGTAACATGGTAACACGGCTGTAACATTGTAACACAGCTGTAACAATGGCTGTGGCTTGAGTACACTAAAGATGGAACAGAACTATGTAACACTTTGCTTTGCAGTACATGGGGATGGTTTTCAGTCAGAAACAATTTGATAGCAAAAGGAGCACCTGACAAATAAGTTCTAATTGTCAGCACTGTGGTTCAGCCATTTACTTGATATAGCTGTTCTAGCTAATGTCTGTATAACTCCCACCAAGTGACTGAATGGGACAAATTCCTGGGTGTATTTTCTCTTTTCCTGGTAGCTCTGAATAAGAGAAGATAGGGGAAGAGGCTGATAGGATTAGGAAAATCAGTTGTGATTTAAAAACAGAGTTGCTGTTGTTGTAAAAACTCTAATGTGGGGATCAGTAAATTCTGGTTCACCACTGGATATAAAATGTTCTCTTTCAGAAATCTTTCTGCTGTCGAGAAGGAATATCAAGAGCTGAACATATTCTTTGGACCCTGCGATCCCAGCACAAGGGACCTACACAGTTCTGGAGTGAGAAAGCTGTATTGCTAGGTGAGTGACAGTATCAGAGGCAGTAGCACTGAGAAGATGGTACAGAGCAGTGGGCTTTCTAGTTCAAAGAATAAGTAAAACTGAAAACCTTTGGGCAGGAGGATCACTTATTTGGGGAAGCGAGATTTGCTGCCCCACAGAGGAGTGTCCTTTGGCCATTTGCTTGCACAGCTAAAGGAGTTTTGTAATATGGCTCGAACAGGGTAGAGGCCAAGGAGCAGTGTGGCTGTGAAACAGGATGAAAGAGAGAGGCATTCCTGCAAGCATGGCTGAGAAGTGGTGCTCTAGACTGGAAGAACTGCATTCTGAGCATTTCTGATGTTGAATTGTAACTTGCTACTTTTATTGCCAACTTCCTATTTGTGAAAATGGTCGGTTAGTTATGTTTGGCCCTTGCAATGAAATACGAGACCTGGAAGAGGAGAATGCCATGGGTGGGAAGGTTGGTGTCAGACTGGTACAGCCCGGAGGGTGGAGTCCTGTTTAATCCATAAGAATTGGCCTTGGGCTGATGGTGAGTGATTCTTTCCTCCGTGTGAAGATATTTAAGTAGAAGGCAATTAAAACTTCAGCAAAACCTGATAAAATGTTAGAATTTGGAATTCAGGCAGTTATTTTGTGCTATAATTAAGCAAATGGTAGTCTAGTTCTTTTTTATCACGCAGAGAAGTTCTGTGAAGAAGAGGAGAAAACCCTACTGTGCACATAAGCCTGAGCCAGCACCGAGAACTAGAAACAAAGCAAGTTATTGAGCCCAATAGCAGATCGAAGATACTTTGCCGATGTTTCTATAATGAGCTGGCTGAGGCACTTCTGCAGAATGTTCCCCAGTGAGCACCTTTCTCCTGTTTTTGCGCCCAAGCTGGTCAAGAGATTATTAGATTCCTCAAATTTTTATTAATCCTTCCACATATATAATCACTCATTGTCAGATAACGCCTTATTGTTGTTAGTTGCCTTTAAGTGGGTTCTGACTCACAGTGACCCTCTGCACACGAGAAGGCCACACCTCCCAGTTTTGCTCCAGCCTCACACTCGCTGGAGTCCATCATTGCAGTCACGGTATCAGGCCGTTTTGTCCAGGGTCTTCTTTTTCAGTCACCTCGACTTTACCAAGCTTGATGCCTTTTCCAGAGCCTGGTCTCTCCTGATGCCATGTTCAAAGTATGTAAGACAAACTCTAGTCATCCTCTCCTCTCTGAAGCATCCTGCCTGCACTTCTTCCCAAATGGACTTGTTTCTTCTTCTGGCAGTGCATGTGGTACTTTCAACATTCTTTACCAGCGCTATACCGTGATCCAAGTGCATAAATTCTTCTTTGGTATTCTTATTCAATGCCCAATTTTCCACAAGCATTTGAGACAAGAGACTACCATGTCGTGGGTCAGGTGCTCTGGTCTGCAAAGTGACAGATCCAGCTCCTCATTATTTAAAAAAAAAGAGCACATTCACTCAATGCGCTGTATCTTTTGATTGTGGACCCAAGCAAAATGAGACCCTTGACAATTTCAATATTTTTTCCATTTGTCATTGTGTTATACAGGGTTCTCTAGAGAAACAAAACTAGGACACTGATAATTTTGCATATTTTTATATAGATAGATAACATAAGAAATAAACAGTTAACTAATCCATAAAGCAGTACAAATGGCTCAGTGCAACTTACTTACATGACACAGCTAGTATACCGGCAGTCTTGAGGGCTGCGGGGTAGTCCTCTGTGGAGCAATTCAGGCTATCCGGCTACAGGCAGCAAACAGCAAGCAGGTCACCAAGAGTCAGCCAGATGACAGGGTCTGTCACCAAGAGTCAGTCAGATGACAGGGTCTGACAGTCCTCAGCTCAAGAGATATATCTTCCAGTAGTGTGGCGAAGCAGGCCGTGAAGGAACTTCAAGTTACAGCAACACAGCCCATGGGTTGGTGTCCCACGTATAATGTAGCTTGCAAATTGAGGCACAGAACAAGCAAGGCAGCCGCACACTGGTCGAAAGATCAAAGAGCAAGAGACAAGAAAGGCGAGGCTTGCTGAGCCATTTATCTCTCCGCCCTTCAATAATCTCACATGTGTTCATTGGCCGTGTTGACCCAGCAAACCAACCTATCACAGTCATGGTGTTCTACATTAGTCCACTTGTGAGGATTTTGGCTTTCTTTATGTTGAGTTGCAATCATTCTGAAAGCTCCCACCCTTGATCTTCATCAGCAAGTGCTTCAAGGCTTCCTTATTTTCAGCAAGCAAGATTGTGTTATCTGCACATTGCAGGTTGTTAATTAGCCTTCTTCTAATCCGGATGTCATGTTCTTCACATAATCCAGCTTCTCTGATGATTTGCTTGATATACAGATTGAATAAATAAGGCGAAAGGATAAAACCCTGGCATCCACCTTTTAAAAAGTTTATAACATTCAGCATTCTCTCGTTTTTTCCTAAGATCTGCCTTGGACAGCTTCTGCATGAACATATGAAATGTTCTGGAATTCCCATTCTCCTGAAGCCTGCCCAGTCGGATGTCTTTGTATAATCAATTTAACACACGTCTTATGTGACAAAGAAGTTCTTCACAAACACATAAAACAATACAAAAGTCAACACCTTTCTGGTATTTTCTGCTTTGAGTCGAGATCCATCTGACATCAGCAATGGTATCCATTGTTCCATGTCCTCTTCTGAATCTTGCTTGGATTTCTGGCAGCTCCTTGATGTGCTGCTATAAATATTTTCGAATGATCTTCAACAACATTTTACTTGCAAGGGATATTAATGACACTATTCTGTATTTTACACCTTCTGTTAGGTTACATTTCTTTGGAATGGGCACAAATATGAACCTCTTGGCCAGGTAGCTGTTTTCCAGCTTTCTTGGCATAACTGAGTGAGCGCTTCCAGTACTTCACCAGCATGCTGAAACATTTTAATTGGTATTCCATCAATTCTTGGAGCCTTTTTCATCTAATACCTTCAGGGCAGCTAGGTCTTCCTTCATCGTCATTAGCTCTTGATCATGCACTGCCTCTTGAAATGGATGGAGGGTGATTAGTTTCTTCAGGCACAGACACTGTATTCTTTCCATCTTCTTTGGAGGTTTCCTCCACTTTTCAGTCTTTTGGCTCTCTAATCTTTCAATATTGTACTTGGAGGTTTGAATTTTTTCCTGAGTTTGTTCAGTTAAAATATGCTTAGTGTATTCTCCACTTTTGAGTTTCTAACTAGATCTTTGTAAATTTCATTATCCTATTTGACTTATCCTGTCTTCCATTTGCTTTAACTACTCTGTGATTAAAAACAAGTTTCAGAGTCTCTTCTGCAACCACTTTGATCTTTTCTTTCCAATCTTTTTAACAGCCTTTCCCATAGTAGGTCATCCACCATTAATGTTCAGTTAGTGAAATCACATCGAGATGTTCTTGAAATTCAAGTGGGATACATTCAATGTCAAATTTTGGCTCTCATGGACTTGTTTTAATTTTCTTGAGATTCAACCTAAACTTCTTCTATTCCTTCACCACTGACCTTGGTTGTTGGTATATAAATTTGAATAATAGTTGTATTGACTGGATTTACTTGTATGAGTATAGATATTATACTATGACAGGCAGCATTTGCCCTTCAAGGTAGATCTTAAAACATTCCCTGTGATGATCAATGCAACGCTGTTCCTCATGACTGTCATTCTCAGCATGGTGAACCATACGATGGTCTCCTTCCTCATGGCCAATGACAAGTCACTTTAGACATCAAGGCTAGGGCATTGACCTTTGTGTGTTCCATTTAATTTTGACCACTTCTAATTTCCCTAGTTTCACACTTGGCTACATTCTGAGTTCTAATTATTGATAGAAAACATAGAGCCCAGTAACATTTATTTGAATTCAATTTTGACAATACTTACTAGCATATTATTTTTGAACTATAACATAAAGGTCCATGCATAGGTATTAATAGTCACCCGATAAAACTTGTTTGGATTTCAATGTTTAGAATTGGAGTCCAGGTAATATTAGAAGCAGAACTCAATGTAATCCTATGTTCATATACTGGCTTGGGAAACCAGAGGACATGAAGTCACTTCTGATTCCCCATCTTTGTCAGAATTAAACTGTGCTCCATGGAAGTTTATGTGGCTGACTCATCAGAAAAAGTCTGCCAGAACTGCTTCTGAGATGTGACTGGGTGGAGTCCCACTTTTGATCTTTCAGTTTGCAGCTGAGTGTGTTGACTGACTCCCCCGACATCGGGGAGGCTAGATAATGAAAACACTCAATAAAGAGGGACACATTTCTAAGAAGAGCAAAAACTCATCCACCAAGGAGAAACACACTCACATTTAACAAAGAGCCCTCCCTGCTCACACATGTTAAGAAATACAGTTGCTCATCACATGTTTATCCTAGTCCTTATTCATTCCAGATGCATTTTGCTACATTTTATATCTATTTAATTCCCCCCCCCAATACAAAATTATAATGATTTTTTTCTCCTTTCCATGTTTATCAAAAGTGAGATGAAGCATCAAATAATGGAATAATGTTGAAGTGCTTAATGAATAGAACTGTCATTGATTGTTAGTTAAGATCATTGTAGCATAAAGGGGCACCTTACAAGATGGATTATTTTATTATATCACCATTCAGTTCAGATATCAAAACTGTCCTTGTCTGAAATGATTTTCTAAGATACGTTCTCTAATCTTTAATAAAATTTATATTTCAGAGCAATTCAAAGTTTACAGAAACCATGAGAAAATAGTGCCAAAATTTCTCCTATTCTGTGTCTGCTTTCCTCCCTCCATTATTTACATCTTAGCTGCATGACAATCAGTCTTCGGTTTCCTTATCCCTCTCTTGACCTCCTTAGAGTTTAAGAGGAGCTGATCTTCTCTTCAATTCCCATCTTCTGTCTCTAAGGATGGTCTATTCTTGAGCTTTAAGTAAGCACCATTTGCTTGTCATGAGACTTCAACTTGACCTCTCTTTGCTGTTCTAGTTCCTTACATTTCTCAATGTTTTAGAAACGGAATTTTTCTGAAAAGAACAGAAGCCTTTTTGCAAAATGAAAGCGCAAGTTTTCAGCTCTGTTTATTTTCTTGCGATGGCCTTTTAAGTGAATTCTTAGGCCTCAATTAACTTAGATATTTCCTACAGGAAATATCTATGCAATTCTAAGTTTTTATCAGGAAGTTATATCCACTTATCATTGTTTTTCAACATCCTTTTTTTGGCTAGAATTAGCTAGAAATATGCTGAAAGGAATCATCTGCTGATATGCTTTGGCCCCAAATACTCCTTTTTACTGGTAGGAGAAGTCTGTCAATAAAGTCTAGAAATACTGGTTATTTTGTGTCCTTGAAAAGTGATATTTTTACTGTCTTTCCATTCATACCATTTAAATAGCCTTTTACTAACCAAGAGATTCCAACGTTGGCTACATATTGTAACTCTGTAGAACATTTTAAAAAGTCCTGATGTTTAGGCTTTTTTTTTTTCTAGAGATTTCTGATCTACTGACTGGGTAGTGCCCTGGCAAAGGCATTTTTAAAAAGCTTCACAGATGAGAGGAACAGAAGGAGAGGTAGGTTTGAGAACCATTGAAGCCTGTTTTAGAGTAAACATGATCTTCATGTCATTGAATATGATATTTAATTTGGCCTAAGGAACCGGACAAGTGGCTTAAACTTTTCTGAGCCCCGTTCCTTATCTGCAAAATAGACAAATAGCGCCCACATCAAAAAAGTATGTTTTGAAGATAAAGTAACTGAAGCTAACATGTGTGCTATTTTATGGAACTGAATAGGAAAAAGACCTTCATGCAGAGTGAGCACAGAGAAATATGTTTTACTAGAGATGGAGACTAGATTTGGACTTCTCGCCTGCTAACCTGTGTAAAAACAAACCCATCTGAGGTACTTCTGTTATAGCAACACTGGATAATAAGGAACCCTGGTGGTGTAGTGGGTTACTTGTTGGACTGTGAATCACAAGGTCAGCAGTCCTAAACCACCGGTTACCTCACTTGAGAAAGATATGGCTTTCTACTCTCATAAAGTGTTATAGTCTCAGAAACACTGCCTTGTCCCAAAGGGTCCCTATAAATCAGAATCAACCTGATGGCAGTGAATCTGGAGTTATTGGACTGCTAGATAACTAAGATAGACTTTTGTACCTGAAGGGTGGGGTGCTCCTGTAACTGATACTTAAAGTGTAGAAGTGGTTGTTTGGGATTAGACAGAGACTGGAAGAGTTTTAAGTACCTAACACTAAAAGTCCAGATTGCTTTAAAGAGATTGTAGAACTATGGCCACCAAAGGCAATTCTGGTGGCATAGGAAATAAGGAGAACTATTGAGGAAATATCAGTTGTTTTACAGAATTGTTACAGGGCAGCAACAGAATGTGCTAGACATCTTTATGTTACGTATGCTGCTGGCAGAGCTTTAAAAGGTAATGACGAGCTATGGAGAACTATGGGCTGGACCATGGAGAAAGGCAGTGTTTTTATTGTAACACCATAGAAATTGCATGGCTTGTCTTTTGCTTCCACCCCAATTTTAGCTGAAAGAAGGGATATTTTCTTCTGAGACATGTAATTGAAAATATTCCAGGCTTTAATCAGCATGACTATGATTCCATCTCATTCTAGAAAAAATCTAAAGTAATGGGAAAAGTTATGGAAACTCAATATTTTATTTATACACTGGTGATTAATTTTGTTATATATAATATATTGTTCAGAAGTATTCCAATCTATAACAGGCCAGCTTGGATCTATTTGTGAAGGATTCAATTCTAAGAAACATAATAATTTAACAGCAATATATGTATATACCCCCAAACCAAATACCATTAAAAAAATCAATATCTCATCTTCAGCATAGAGAATGCAGTATGCTGCACTTTACTCAGAAAAACAAAAATCTCTCTCCTATAAAACTGCAGATCAAACAATTCTGTGATTTGGTAGATTTTACAACAATAAAGTAATAATGAGGAAATGAAGCGAAATGTATTTATCTAGAAACATAGCCAAGGATCCAGGGGCGATCTGATCGGCTATTTTTCTGTTAGAATTTAGAATTGATGACATTGAGAAAAGAGCCTGGACAGCCGTGTTAATGATCAAACAGCTTTCCAGGTAAATACAAAGAGTGAAAGAAGGGGAAGAGAGCGTAGAGTAGACAGCTAAATAATACGACATCTGTAATGACCAAGGGGTCCTGAAAATGAAATACTCGATCTTATCCTGTGCACAAGATAGGGCATACTGAGGAGACTTTTTTTTTTAAACTTTGGGGACAGGCGTTAGGAAAATGTTAGCAAAGCGTTCTTGTGTGTAAGAGACATTACACACTTATATAAATAAATAAACAACGCCCAAGCCTTCTTTGGGTACAAATTTCTTCAACTACTTACTTATCAACATTATTCTAGACTTTTCTGGAGGACCCCAGTGGCTTGTGTTTCAGAGCATTTGTATTAGCTACGGCAATCATGGGAATAGAATGGTTTCAGGAAGGTAACCAAAGGGGGTTGAGGATTCAGTGGTAGAATTCTTGCTTTCCGTGAGGGAGATCTAATGCATCGCGAACACCCACCTGGAAGCAGAGGCTTTGTGTCACTCTGATGCTGAGCAGGTTCGATGGGAGTTTCTAGATTGAGACGAAGAAGAAAGGCCTGGTAATTTACTTCTGAAAATCCCCCAGGGAAAACCCCGCGGACCACAACAGCACGGTTTGCAAACAATCGTGTAGATGGAACAGGGGTTGGCAGTGATTTTTTTCCCCTATTGTGTGTAGGATCACCATGAATACACAACTCTATAATAGCTAGCAATGACAGCAAATAGCGGGTGATGGATAAACTCAAAAGTGGCTGTCATGTCACATGTTTCAGCTGCTTCCTAGCAGCTTGCCTGTTGGCCATACCCAACCCAACTGTCTGATCCTTGATATCCGTGAACTTCACACACAGTACTTTTAAGAGGTGCTTATGACCAGACTTATTTGGAACCACTCCTCTAAATGATCTCTTCCAGAATTCTGAATGGCTGGGATCCATGGGGAGTTATCATCTCTGTCGTCATCTAGCCTCTTAGTTCTGTTCTGTGTCACCAGTAGGAGCTTAACTGACTTTAAGTCAGTCGATAGCACATGGATTTAGACAAGAGCGCAATGATTTGGGATAGTCTATGAAGGCTCTGAAAGGGGATGGGATCGGCGAAGAGGAGACAGTACAAGTCTACATGGAGTGAATCCGGGGGAAGGTCCACATTCAGCCACTGTCTCTCAACGATGATATAGCATGAGAAAAGAGGAAGGCCCCCGGGTGATAGACTGACACACGGGCTACAACATGGGCTCAGATATAAGGCCAAGTATGAGGATGGCGCAGGACCGGCTAGTGTTTCGTTCTGTTGTACACAGTGTTGCTTTGAGTTGGAATTGACTTGATGGCACCTAGTCTCAACATAATCTAAATACCACAAATGGATAGCTTTACTGAAAAGAACTTTTTTCTCTCACAGTATATGAGGCTAGAAGTTTTAATTCAGGTGCCATCTCCAGAGAAAGACTTTTTTCTGACCCTCTCCTACCCACCGCCTGTTGCTTTAGGGGATGGTTTCTGCCATTAATCTATCCTGGATCTAGGAGTTTCTCAGTGCAGTGGCTTCAGGCCCAGGCTTCCTTTTCTTGGTGATTAAAAACTTCTTCTGATCTCTGCTTACTTAATTCCTTTTAATCATTTTTGGCATATAATTTGCATACCACACAATTAAATGGTTAAATATATAAAAGAGGTATGTGATCATCACCATGATCAACTGCAGAACATTGTCTTCATTCTTGTATCCATTTTATTAGCTCCCCATTAGTCCCCAACCTCCCTTGCCCTAACCCAAAGGAATCTAGTCACTATCTCTATGGATTAACTATCCCATATTTTATATAAAGAACATCAGAAAAAAACCAACAATTGTGACAGAATAACACAGGAACACCTCAATCTAAGTGAAAGCAGAAGATAATAGAAACGAGAACAAATAAAAAATGGGTTAAAAGGGAAAGAAATGATAGTGTGGACTAGGGAACGCCTGCCGTGGCATTTCCAATTGCTTCATATACGTGTGAAAACTTGATATTAAATAAGGACAGACAAAAAATAATTGGTGCATTTTAATTATACCATGGGCTTCCAGAAAACAAGCAAACTGTTCTTGGAAGAAGTACAGCTAAAGAGCTTTTGAGAAGAGAGAATGGCGAGACTTCATATCACTATGTATTATGAGCATGTGATTGACAGGCTATCCCTTTATATACTATAAAAGGATATCGTGCTTGGTAAAATAGAGGGGTGGTGAGAAAGTGGAAGACTCATGATGACATAGATTGATACAGGGGCTGCAACAATAGGCTCAAACATAGAAATAATTGTGTGGATGGTACAGGATCAGGTAGTATTTAATTCTACAATACAGAGTATCATAGTAGACTAGATTGCACCTGACAACAACCAATTGGAAGTCTGATCCACTCTTCAATGCACTCTCGTCAGATGTCAGAGCTACTCACGCCCGTGGTCTGAGAGAATTCAATGGAGACTTGATCACCAAGAGAGTTCTGCGAATGGATTTTGGGCATCCACTGTCATCCACAGCCGCTGAGAACTGCATGCTTGGAATTTAAGCTCTATGAAAGTCTCCTCTCCCAGTTTTGGATTTTATTGTTCATGATCTTTGGATCACGTGGGCTGGGGTGCTTCCTTGTGGACTTAGCTGACACCTCACTTAGATGGCTGCTTGTTTTAAGACAAACCTTGAAGACCTCAGATGCTATTCTATCAGGTAGCTGGGCACCATTTGATTTCCTCACCAACCTTTGTTATAGCACCCGTATTTTCAGTGATTACTTCATGAGGGCAAATATTGGGTAGGGCCATACTGTAAGAACTAATTGTTCTTAGAGTAGGCCTCACAGTGTTTAATTCCTTCTCAATTTTCAAAGAGTTGGACTCAAGATGCAACCTAATCCTGTAGTTGGTTTTAACTTATCTGCCTCTAATCTAACCTTACTAACACCATAAAGGCTAGTATTTTTAGTACATAGGATGATTACTTCAGGGCACAAAATACAGAGTAGTTGCATAATACTGAGAATAATGACTCAGTCAAGTTGACAAACCTTTCTGAGGAACATAATCAAATTTGTAATGGTGAGTAAAATTGAACAACAAGTGTGTGGACAATTAGAACCAAGTAACTTACGATCGGATGTGCGGTGAGTCATCAGCGAGATAGACTCAGAGAATGTGGTTGACTAGGACACCTTAGAATCCTTGGCTTCAGACCAGTGCAAGCAACTTAATCGCCCAGTAGCAAGTGCTTGAGTTACCAGAGTGCAGTTTGACGTACGGTTCCAAGGATGATCTGTAAAAGCAGGATTTCAATGACATGGAAAGTGGCTTTGCCAATAGCATTCTGTTAAAAATTTCAGGAAGACATTTGCTTTTAAAAATATATTAAATATTCTTTGCTCCTTTAGAATCATCAGTGGTAGGTTTTGTGTCCATTTGACTGGGCCAAGATTCTCAGTGGCTTGCCAGTTAGGGCCTGGTAACCACCCCCATGATGTGACCTAAAAGTGTAATCTGCTTGATAGGATCTGCTTTGGGCAGCAAAGTAATTATAAAGGGATCAAGGAAGAGTGCAGCCGCCTCATGGGGGTCAAAGCCCTACTGCAATGGAAGGGAAGTTGCCTTGGGAGTGGGGCCTACTCTTATTAAAGTGGGCTCTGTGGGAAGCCTCGTCTCTTTTTGCTGTTCTGGATCCTGCATCCATCCCATCAAACTCTGGTTTATTTGATTTAAGTTCATAACTTACTATCTAGCCTGCCAACCCTGGAAATGATCAGCAGCCTGCCATATTGCCTGCTGACCTTGGATTCATTCAAATCTGCATTCATAAGCCTGACCCAATGACCTTGGATTCATCTTCCTCTGCCTCCACTAACCTGTGTCCTTCTTGCTTCCTGGTTTGTAAGCCCTGGTAGCTATGAGTCAGAAAAGGGGTCAGCTTAACATCTGACCCACATACTTGAACTGGACTGGCTCTACTTGCTTCTGTAGCTGTAAGACCGGCTTTTCTTTCTTTATGTGCACAAGAAACATTACTGGCTTTCGTTTTCTAGGGGACCCAGCTGAACATACATGTATACAGCCAACTAGTATTTAGTAAGTGTATATTATGATCCATACTATGCGTTGGTGGAATAGAGATACCTATTAAATACTCTTAGGAGCAAAACAGATGAATAAACGGATACATAAATAAAATGTGGATTATACAGCAAAGAAGGCATACATGTGGTTCTACAGGGGGCAGCTTGAGAAAGGGAGTCTGGAGACTGGAGGGGGCTTTCAGTTGTGGAAGAATTGGGCCTCTGTATAATCTTCATTCTTGCCACTCTGCCCATTCTCCTCCTGGGTCTGTGATGATAGTACTAGATTGGCCGAGATGAAAAACTTGCTGACATTTATTGAGCAAGTTATTCTGTCTGTGTAGCTTCTGACTGCCTCTTCCATTCTGGGTATTGTCCTGAATCAAAAAATTTGCATTCTTTATGCCACCTCCCAAAAGTTATTCATGTGCCTCTTCAATATATATTTTTTTTTCTTAAAAAATTTTTTTCAATAGATATATTTTTGTCCCCAATCTTTCTATCTAATTCTTTCCAGACTTCTATAAACCATTCAAGCCATTTGTCATGCCTCAGAAATCCACATATATCTTCACGCTGACCCACTTCTATCTCCATATTAAGTGAGTAACTACATATAGAAGTGTGTACTAAGATTTCATTTTAGCATTGCCCTTGGGGGGGGGCTACACCTGAGTGACAATGGAATATAATAGAAGTTGACTTTTGCAAACGCCAGCACTCCACTGATACATTTGTGCAGCTGGCCTTTGAGCCTCCTCTGTCCCGTGGCCGTCAGTGTCCCCACCTCCTGATAGAGTCATGCATGCAGTCCTTGCCTATAACACATAAGGCTATGTTAGATGACACAATAAAGACATGTGACACAGAATTCTTTGTTGCCTCTTTATGTAAATTATTTGATCCTGACTGTATTTCCTCTCATTACATGAATCACTGCGGGACCATTTTAACCATATGGCTTGGTAAATAAGTTCATCTGGCTTATCACAATGAAAGAGTGATATCATATTGTTAATATCTAGTCATCATATCTTGCTTTTTGACACGACTGAGTGTCGTTGGCTGCACGGCATCGATTCTAGTAGTCAATACTAGATTACCGAGGAGGTCCCTTGCTGAGTTTCTTAAAGGTGCTTATTAAAAACTCTCACCTCCTCTTTCCTACCAATGCATTCTTATTATTTTCATGAAGACATTGTCTTCTGATTCTTTCCAGGGAACACCGACATGGGTTCAGTTTAATATTTCAATCTCCTTAAGTCTTCTGACACTTCCTTAATATGGTCCCAAGAAAATTCTGGCATTTCCATCTCCTTTACTATATCAATGGTGAGGAAACATGGGCAATCTTAACACAATGTGTTTACAGACCTTTAGTGACAGTCTGAGTGAGAATGCAGCTCTAGTGGAGCGATGTTGCTGGGCCTTCTCTTCCATGGCTGTATAGATGCACATCCCCATGCAGTACATCAGTAGGGGACTGCCAGTCACTGAAGTCGGATTCAGAAGAGGACCTGGCATCACAGACGTCATTGTTGATAGCAGATGGATCTTGGCAGAAAGCAGACTACCAGGGTAATGCTTGCTCATAATAACTCACTGCCATCGCATTAATTCCAACTCCTGGCGACCCTTGAAGGACAAGCTAGAACTGCGCTTCTGGGTTTCTGAGGCTGTGACTTTTTGTAGGAATAGAAAGTCTTGCATTTGTGTTTTATTGACTATGCCAGAGAATTCAACTGTGTGGCTTATGACAAACTCTGGATAACATTGGGAAGAATGGAAATTCCAGAAATGGCTATTGTGCTCATTTGGGACCTGTACATGAAACAGGGGACACTTTCCCCAAACAGAACAAGAAAACATTTCATGGTTTAAAGTCAGGAAAGGTATATGTCAGGTTTGCATCCTTTCACGACACGTATTCAATATATATCCTGAGCAAATCGTCCGAGAAGGCGGACTGGGTGAAGAAGAGTGCAGCATCGGGATGGGAGGAAGGCTTATTAACAAGCTTCAATGCAGATGACACAACCTTGCTTACCGAAAAAGCAGAACTTGAAGTACTTGCTGATGAAGATTAAAGATGGCAACCTTCAGTATGAATTGCAACTCAGTGTAAAAAATTAAATATATTTACAACTGGGTCAATAGACAACATCATGATAAATGGAGAAAAGATTAAATTGTCATGGGGTACATTTTATGTAGATCCACAATCAATGCTCATGGAAGCAGCAGTCAGGAAATCAAACAATGTATTACATTTGGCAAACCTGCTACATCAGACCCGTTGAAGAGCAAGGATGTCCCTTTGAAAACTGAGGTGTGCCAGGCCCAAGTTTGGGCATTTTAAATTGACTTGTAGTGGTTATATAATTTACTAACTTGAAGATATAAGTCTAGGGGTGATATTCTTTATGCTTACTTATACTAAGCACAATAGAGATAATAATAATAATTTTAATGATTCCAATATACCAATCACATATCAATTTGTATTTAATACAAATATGTTTTGAAGACATAGTCATTTTGTCTACTATATACTTAGCATTGAAAGTATAATGGTGAGCTAGATTGATTTCTCATTGCCCTTTTGTTCCTGGAGTTAGAGTATTATAGAGCAAGAGATTGGAGACATGACCCTAGAATACCAAGAGGTTAAATCTGACTCGAACAGTTAACACCTTGTTAGTTGATGTCCCTTTGATGCACATTAGGTGTGATCTGGTTTTTGATATTTTCTGTATTTTCTTTGTTCCTTTTGGGGTGTATCTCAGATGTGTTATGTCATTGGGGGTTACCCTCTTAAACTTGTGTCATATGTTTTTCTGCTTTTCAGTGTGTGAAGCCCAGGATTGATGAATCTATGGGGACAACAAATAGAATAAGGGTTTCTGGGAGGTACAGTGGGGGTGGTAGTCGGGGGGCAGGAGTGCAGGTAAAATGGAGCTGATGTCAAGGAGATAAGGAAGGAAAAATGTTTGGAAATGGATTGTGGTAGTAATTGTACAATACTGTTAGCTGTGATTGAGCTATGGAATGATATGATATATGTATTAACTCCCAATAAAAAAGAAATAAAAAGGATAATTCCTGTGATCATAATTTATATGTTTTAATAGCTTAAAGAGTAATTTAAGGTTGCTATATGAGTATATAATTATACTGGTATATAATCAATAAATATTTGATTGATTTTCATCTCTGATTTGAGACTGAAATAATGGTTTAATAAAATATTTTTTCCTTCTCTTAGGGCCAATAGGAGGATTATACTATCATTTTAATCTATAATTACAAAGCTCTGTGAAGTTGTGACCCTCTCATTAGACTTGAATTCTTACAGGAACCTGTGTTAAAAAAAATGAACAGCTACATTCCTGATCTCTCAACCCTGGTTCATTGGTTACTAGATCTGAGTTCATCATAACACTGTTGTTGTTTATTGTGCTTCTGAAGAATCTAGAGCCAGTTCTTTGACTTGTCCTTGGACCAGTTGCCCTAGTTCTACCAGCTTCTTGGCCATGGCCCCAACATTGTGTTACAAATCTAACACAGTTGACCAGGACGCACAAGCTGCCCTGTGTGGCTTGACCATGTCAAAATTAAACAGGCTGGCAGGTAACGCTCCTGGAAATAATCAGGAAGCTGCACGTTCATATTGTGCCACAATTGGGCAGTAGCTTTAACCACAAAATAACAAAACAAATCATTGTCACGAAGTCTTTTTAGCTAATTTTCTAACAGACAAACAGTCTTGTTTGCCAGTTAGTTGGTTAACAAAACAACATAATTTGGTGATAATTGGGGACACATACCACATAGAAGGCATCACGTGGTTTCCCCGGAGCAGCTCGCATTTTAACTCAACCATGTCTAAGCCACCCACAGCAGTAGCCAGTGTTGAAGCTGAGGATCCTGCCTGTATATTGTCAAAAGTACTAAGAGTAAAGATTTTCCTTTCCTTTAGTCTGACTGCGCATGCTTTGATTATATGGATTACTTCACATTTGGATTTTTGTACGTGTGTCTTTTCCCACTACTAATAGCAAACTGGGCGAGAGCAAGTGTATGTGGGCATTTGTGTGCAAGTCAATGTGTGCCAGAACTTAGAACGCCTGCTCCTCAGTCAACGACGAAATGAATGGGTGGCAACTGCTGCATATCTGGTGGCAGGACCAGTGAGCTTGCTCGAGAGCTGAGAGGAGAATTTAACAATGGACCCTGAGGCCTGTCAGTGAATATCAATATGAGGAAGGAAAGACTGAGAAAAGCGAGGTTAGAATTATAGTCTTACCAACTGATTTTATTCCATGAACAAAGAAAAATAAGCCATATTTTCCTTTCAGTGCCCTAGCATAGAATAACTTACCTTCATGAAACAGCGATATCAGAAAACTCCATGGGGAGCCAAATGTCTCAAAGATAGGTAACCCAAATAAATTTTAACCTAGAAGTTTTGAGATATTTAGTTCATTAAAAAAATTAAAAAATTGATTCCCTTGAATTTTACAAACAGCTACATGCAAATAATGATCCTGTCTCTGTCTTTTCAATTTTTAATTTGTCTTATCTCATTTGTTTTGCTCAATCTTTCAGAATAGTCATAAATAATTCCTTCTACAGGCAAACTTGTCCATAGAAGTATCTTTGGTGTTTTGACATATGGACTTGAATGTTGAGCTTTAAGTTGATAATATTTTTATTCTTATTTTATTAATATTTTTAATGTTGTCAGGGATGGATTTTTATAATTGTCAATGTTGGGGCAGCATTTCTGAGCAATTATTTGATCTTTCTTGATTTACTGATGTAATAAAATTGCCTTAAAATCTTAACCCAAACTGAGGTATCTCAGCATTCCTGGAATATATATTGGTTATGTATTATCTTTTTCTTTCATATATTTGCATTTCCATTGGCCACTCTTTTATTTATAAATTTTGTGTTCATTCCTACAGATTAGTTGGTTCTCATTTTATATTTATAAAGTTTATTTTTCTCCTAAAAGAGTCACATTAGCTTGGTAAAATTAACTAAGGTACATTTCATAATTTTCTTTAAAAAATCATTTTATTAGGGGTTCACTCTTACAGCTCTTAGCACAATCCCTACATCCACCTATTGTGTAAGCACATTTGAATGTATGTTGCCATCATTATTTTAAAAATATTTTCTTTCTATTTGAGCCCTTGGTATCAGATCATTTCCCCCCTCATGAACCCTTGATGATTAATAAATTTTTTTTCATATCTTACACCAACTGCTGTCTCCCTTCACCCACTTTTCTGTAGTCTGTCCCCCTCCGAGGAGGTTATATGTTGATCATGTGATTTGTTTCCCCTTTCTCCCCCCACCTTCCCCTTCCCCTCCTGGTATTGCTACTCTCATTATTGGACCTGAGGTGTTTATCTGTCCTGGATTCCCTGTGTCCAAAGCTCTTATCTGTACCCTTGTACATGCTATGGTATCGCCAGATTTGTAAGGTAGAATTGGAGTCAGGATAGTTGGGGGAGGAAACATTAAAGAAATAAAGTTCTATGTTTTATCGGTGCTATTCTGCACCCTGACTGGCTCCTCTCTTCTGGTGACTCTTATTTACGGGGATGTCCAATTGTCTACAGATGGCATTTGGGACTCCACTCCATCCTCCCTCTCATTCACAATGACATGAATTTTGTTTTGGGTCTTTGATACCTGATACCTGATCCCATCAACACCTCATGATCACACAGTTTGGTGTGCTTCTACCATGTAGGCTTTGTTACTTCTCAGTTAGATAACTGCTTGTTTATCTTCAAGACCCCAGATGCAATATTTTTTTGATAGACAGGCACCATCAACTTTCTTCACCATATTTGCTTATGCACTCATTATGTCTTCAGCGATCACATCAGGAAAGTGAGCATCACAGAATGCCGGGTTATTAGATCAAAGTGTTCTTGCATTGAGGGAGTACTTGAGAGGAGGCACAATGTCCATCTGCTGCCTTCATATTTAACTAATAGATATATGCACATAGGTCTATTTCCCTATCTTTATGTATTAATACATTTACATATGTACGTGCCTGTATTTACTCTCTATAAATGTCCTTTGCCTCCTGGTTCTTTCTTCCATTTCCTCTTGTGCCACCATCACATTTCATAATTTTCAATACTTTTAAAAACACTTTAAATAGAAAATATATATTCATTCTCTGTCAACAATGAAGACCATGCATTAATTTTTGAATGAAGATCTTTGACAAATGTTTCTATTTCATTGCAGTTTATTCCAATTTAATCTGTGGCTATGAGTTATTTTACTTTATATTCTAGAAAATTATGTATATGATCTCCACATGAGGGTCATGTTATAAGAAATATTTATTCTTAGGTTAAGGCTAGAATTAAGTGAAAGCCCCAAATCTATACATGTATCTATTGTTTATATATGTTTCTGGCTCACTTTAGAGATATCATTTTCTTTTTATTTTACAGAACACTATTAGTCATCCCCCAGGAGCATAATTTATATTGCCAGTGAGCCAATGCTGACTTATAATTTCCCTCTAGAACAGGGTAGAACTACCCCTATGGGTTTTGAAGGCCATAAATCTTTATTGGAGTAGAATGCTTTATCTTTTTTCCGAGGAGTGGGCTAGTGGTTTTGAACTGCTGACCTTTTGGTTAACAGCACAATGTGCAACCATTACACATTGATATTTCATAGCCTTGCTATCATGCAGAATGAATTGGAAAGTGGATTATTCCAGATACAGTTAGGTTAAAATTTAACACCTTATTATTTGATCTCCATTTTATCCATTCTGTTTGTTTTGTTTTTAATATTTTCTGATATATTTTCCCTTAGTACTTTAATTTAATTTTTACAATAGATTTATTGATTTAAAATTCACATATCTTATACATCTTAGTTAAGTCTTTCCCCCCCAAAACCTATTTTATTTAGAGTTAATGCAGATATCATATCACCCCACAGTTGAATCACATCAAGCAGTAGTGCACAATTGCTACCAAAATCAGTTTCCCGACCTTCTTTTCTTTTTTCTACTTCTTGACATGAGTTTCTTTTATCTCCCCCTCCTACCCCCCACCACTGCTGTACCCCCCAGAAACCCTTATTCTATTTGCTGCCCCAGTAGGTTCATCATCCTGGGTTTCATATACTGAAAAACATACAACATAAATTCAACAGGGTAAACCCCAATGACCTAACACATCTGAGATAAACCTCAATATGAACAACTAAAAAACAAAAAATACAGAAAATGATTGAAAACCCGATCAGACCTAACATGCATCAGAGGGGTGGTGGGGGATCAACTGACAAGGTTTTAACTGCTCAAGTCAGGTCTATCCTTTTGAACTTCTCTACTCATCTCTCCAGTGCACCTAGTTGGTAACTACTCCACCCGCCCCTCTGTTATGGATAGAAGGCAATTCCCAGAGGCTCATTTCCTATGTAGACGCCACAAGTGGTTCTTGGACACCCACTGCCCTCCACAGCCTCCTGCAAACCAGATACTCAGAATTTAGCCTCTAATACTATTCCCTCCTTCCACTTCGGATGATATCATTTGTGATCTGTTAGTCACTGACGGTGTGCTTCTTCCATGTGGACTTAATTGACATCTCATTCAGATGGCTGCTTGTCTGGAAATAAGCCTTTGAGGCCCCAGACACTATTCTATCTGGTAGCTAGAGACCTTCTAATTTCTTCACCATACTTTTCTATAGCACCCACAGCATCTGTGTTCCCTTCCTGAGGGGAATATTGAGTAGGGCCATGATATAAGAACTAATTGTTCTTAAAATTGGGCTAAGATTTAGTGCAAACTCCAAACCCATTCTTGGATCTGTTTTTTTTTAACCTGCTTTTTTCCTCCTTTGCAAAACTTCCTTTTAAATTTTTGATAAGAAGTCTTATCAATCATCCTGTGGGACATAATGATTTACCATTAATATTGTCTTTGATTAGCCCCAGTACAAATTTTTTAAAGGCCTGTTGAGAGAGGGATATTGGACCACAGTAGGCTAACTCCATATTACAGCACCTGACTTATTCACTTGTGCAGAATCAATCCTTTCATGGCTGGACTCTATTTAACAAACAGTGGGAGTTGATTGTTAGGAAATATTTACAATAATATTCATGGAGAATGTCAGTCACATGTTTGCTGGAATAATACAGCCTATAGGGCATTGATATAGCAAGACCATGTTTGTCCACCTACCTACACTTCAACAATCTTCTCACAGTAGTCTTCCATTTCCTCAGACATACTTAGAAATAATCCAAACCAAAATAACAAAAGACCTGCACAAAGAAAGCTACAGAACAGTATTAAAAGAAACCAAAAGGGAGGTGACTATACAAATGGAAGAATATCCCATGTTCATGCATCATAAGACTCAATAGCATGAAAACATCAATACTATGTAAAACATTCTACAAATTCAATGTAGTCCCAATCCAAATTCTAGCATCATTCTTTCAAGAAATGGAAAATTTAACTACCACCTTCATATGGTGAGGAAAAAAGCCCAGGATAGGCAGAGAACTCCTCAAAAAGAAAAACAAAGTAAATGGTCTTGCACCACTTGACCTCAAAACACACTAAAAAGTCACGGTGGTCCAAAGAGCCTGGTACTATTATAATGATAGATACACAGACCAATGGATGAGGATGGAAAATCCAGTGATAAATCCATCCACGTATAGACAACTGATTTTTGACAAAGGCCCAATAAGCCTTAAATGGGAAGCAGATGCTCTCTTCAATAAATGGTTCTGGGAAACTGGATACCCACCTGCAGAATACTGAAACAAGACCCATTTCTCACTCCATGCATAAAAACAAAGTCAACGTGGGTCAAAGACCTATATGTAAAACCCAAAGCTCTCAGGATCATCAATGAGAAAATGTCATAGTCCAGGGAATGCATGGGCTACTCTATACAACAAAGGAAGCACACTCTGGGGAAGATGAAATAGATGAGTGGGACCTATTAAAAACAAAACACTTGTGTATCTTGGAGGGTGAGTGGGTTGGAAAGGGGGAACTGATTATAAGGATCCACATGTGACTTCTTCCCTGGGAGAGGGACAGCAGAGAAGGGGGGAAGGGAGACTCCGGATAGGGCAAGATATGACAAAATAACGAGGTATAAATTACCAATGGCACATGAGGGAGGGGGGAAAGGGGATGGAGGGAAAAAAAAAAGGAGGACCTGATGCAAGGGGCTTAAGTGGAGAGCAAATGCCTTGAGAATGATTGGGGCAGGGAATGTATGGATGTGCTTTATACAATTGATGTATGTATATGTATGGATGGTGATAAGAGTTGTATGAGTCCCTAATAAAATGTAAAAAAAGAAAAGAGGAGAAAAAAATGATTAGGGCAAAACTGTACAGATGTGCTTTATACAATTGATGTATGTATATGTATGAACTGTGATAAGAATTGTATGAACCCCTAATAAATTGTTAAAATTAAAAAAAATAAAAATAAATAAATATTAAAAAAATAAAAGTAACGAGAGAGCCCACAGCTTGGGAAAAGATATTTAACAACAACATAATGGCAAAGGATTAATTACTAAAATCTACCCTGTTCTACAAGCTTACAAGAAAAAAGAAACACTAATGACCTTCTGAGAAGGTGGGCAAAGGACTGAGCACAAAGGATGACACTTGAGTGGCGAATGAACACATGAAAAATATTCTCATTCACAGTCATTTGGGAAATGCAAGTCAAAACAACCATGAGAGTTTTTTGTGCTACCTGAACTCTGACACGCATAACCAAAGCCCAATTAAAAAAAACAAACCCCAAAACTGAGAACAACAAATGCTGGAAAGGATGTGGTAAGATTAAAACTCTTATCCACTGCTTGTGGTATTATATACAGCTACTGTGGAAAGTGGTATGGTGAGTCCTAAAACATATGGCAACTGGAATACCATATGACACAGCAGTACCATTACTGGGCATGTGCCCCAAAGAAATAAGAAACAGATCATGAAAGACATGTGCTCGCCCATGTTCATTACAGGATGGTCACAACGGCAAGAAGTTGGAAACAGCATAAATTCCCATCGGTAGAGGAGTGGATAAAAAATTCTGATATATACACAATGGAATACTAAAGATCCCACCAAAACAGTGATGAAATCATGGAACATCTAACTACATGGAGGGAATGGGAGGGTGAGGGAAGGAGGGGGAAAAAGAGGAACTGATACCAAGGGCTCAAGTAGAAAGAGAATGTTTTGGAAATGATGATGATGGCAACATATGTACAAATGTGCTTGATACAATTGATGTATGGATTATTTATAAGAGCCATAAGAGTCCTCAATAAAATGATTTTTTTAAAAAGACATGGAGGGACCTGGAAGACATTATGCCGAGAGAAGCAATTCAATCACAAGTGGACAAATACTGTATGAGTCCCCTGCAGTAGGAACAAGGAACAAGACGGGCACAAGCTCAGGCTTGCAGGGCATCTAGTGTGCTGGCAGCCTGGTGGAGAACCTGACTGGGGCCAATGAACCAATCACCATCCTCTCGAGGTGTGTATCTTGAAGGTCACTTTGTCAGAAGGTGCCTCATGTCAGCTGGATCAAATTATTAAGGGAAGGGGATGTTGTCCACTGAGTGGCTGCCATGCAAAGCAATAAACGTCTCCTACAAAAATATTCCTGGTTAGTGAAGAAAAATTTTTGAGAAGTTTGAAGAAGGCATACAGCAACTTGCTGAAGGAATAAGAGTATGGTGCATGATGGAGCACGTTAGGGGAATGTGACACTGCATAGTCAGAATTCACTGTCTCTTTTTATAGAAGTGAAAGGAATATTAGGGTGGAGACAGGAGGAAGAACATACAATTTTGCTGGTACTAATTTAAAGATAGATATTTATGAGATCAGGACTCGTGGGAGTGTAAAATGATGTAATTCAGAGAGGATCAAAGCATTAACACTCCCTGTCTGTTTCCTACGATGGCTAGTGGAACGATAAGTATTGATACTGGAGGGAAAGATAGGGATTGCCCCAGGAAGGTACAATATTGCCTGAAGTTTACAATACTGCACATTATTTTTAATTAATGGTTTGGCCAAATGCCTAGGAGACGCCCATCAGAACCCCCACAATGGAACCAGTAAACAGTTGCTTGCAGAAGAAGCACATTAGGAAGATTTTAAGAGGCTACATTAGGAGTAGCATCCGTGGTAAACGGAGCACTTTAAGCAGTAATGTGAAACTATTTGCATCTGCAAATTGTTTACTCAATTGAATTTTTAAAAATCTGCGTGGTAGCAGGGAATAAAGAGAAGCCAGTGATAAGTACTGGATGGTTGCAGACTGCAGTGCAGTGAATTAGTTACGATGACTATTCTGGTGATAGAGTTTGTAACTCTCACTGAGCAACTGGGTGGGATAAGGCAGGTTAGGTGTATTTCCTATTTTCCTAAGGGGTCTGCATAAGAGAAGTTAGGTGAGCCAGCTGATAGAATTATATGATTTGGTTGTGACTTATTCTATACAAGTTTAATTGTGATAGTAAACATTTGGAAATCTAAAGAGGGATAGGTCAATTTTGCCAACTCCTTGGGAATAAAATGAAACATCTCAGAAATAGGAGCAGGAATCTCACTGCTATCAACCAAGTAGAGTCTGAAGTGGAGTGCATCTCCTGGACCCTGAGATCCCCCGTTCTGAATATTCACAATAAAGACGCACAAGGCTATGCAACCAGAGAATTGCCAGAGGTTTGGAAGCAGAAGAATCAAGAGCCAGTGCAAGAGAGTGCAGTGGACTTTGGCCCATGGAGTGAATGGAGCTAAGTGCCTTTTGGGCAGGAGGCTTTATCAAGAAGTGGGACCCTCGAGGCCAGCTATTCGTAATCTTTCTAATGCCACGGCCCTTTAATACTCTTGTTGTGGTGACCCCCCCAGCCATAAAATTATTTTCGTGGCTACTTCATAACTGTAATTTTGCTACTGTTATGAATCAGGCGACCCCTATGAAAGGGTCATTCAACTCCCAAAGGGGTTGGGACCCACAGGTTGAGAACCGCTGCTCTAGGCACTGAGTTTGCTGACCACAGAGCTAGAGCTGTGTAGCTGTAGGCCGAGGCTGATGGCAGAGTGGCAGGCTGAGAACAAGGCTTCAAGGTCATATTCGCCCTCCTTTGGAAACGTCAGGGCTAATGTCAGAGGCCTTGTGTTCCTTTCTAATACTGAAGTTCTAGGATTCTGAGGTTTGTATTGCTTTCAGTGCTAATTGTCAAACCTAAATAAAAGCCACTGATTGCCATTGACTTCATTCTCACTTATAGTGGCCCCATCGGACAAAGTAGTACCTCACAGGGTTTCCAAGGCTGTAATCTTTCTCTTTTTAAAAAAATTTATTGTTACTTCTTTATTGGTACTTATTGGTACATATCATACAAGCCAGTAGTTAATTCATATCACAAAGAATATCACAATCAATTTTAGAACATTTTCTACTTCCTTATACTTATGATTAGTGCAATTAATTTTTTAACTGTGGTAAAAATAGATGCAACCAAACTTTCTCCAACTCAATACTTTCTGCATGTACAATACAATACCATTGATTAGACTCTGCTGTGCCACAAGTATTGATAACCTTTCCCCAATTATTCCACCACCATCAACATAAACGCAATACCTTCTAAGCAAAAACCCTTCCTCCTTCACCCATGGTCATCACTGGTCAACTTTGATTGCTTTGTTCTTTTAAGTCGTTTTCTTGTTATAACATTAACATAGTATACAATTCCTTTGTTAAATCGCTTTTAAAAAGAGCTATATATATATATATATCATCACAACCAGTTCTAGTGCTGTATGCATTTTTGGCTCCCCAATTCCCCTTCACTCCCCCCTCCATCCCTAATAAGCCATTGCATCAGTTTTTGTCACTATGCATCCATGCCTTCTGTACTTCAGAAACCAGGAAACCCAACAGAAACAATAAAAAACAAAACAAAATAGAAGGAAATAATAACACAAAGATAAACATGCAGGCTGGGAGTTAAACAAGTGGCCAACTAGCAGGAAAGCAATGAAAGAAGCACACCGGCCTGTGAGATCACGAGGTGTCGATGGACATCAGAACACCCAGAACAAATACACTGATGTGAATGATGGGGGTCAGAGTGGAGACCCGAAGTCCATCTGTAGATAGTCCCTCACAGAAGGATCACAAGGGAAGAAAGAGACCGCCATTGTGCAGCACAGCACGATGGAGCACACAAGATTCCTCTAGTTCTTTAATGCTTCCTCCTGCCACAATCATGACTCCAGTTCTACCTTCCATATCTGGCTAGACAAGAGCATGTATACTGGTAGAGAGAAGAGATTTCGACACACAGAATCCAGGACGGATAAAACCCTTAGGAACAGCAATGAGAATGGTGATACCAAGAGGATAGGAAGGACATGGGGGGAGCCCCACAGGGGTGGGGAAGGGGACTAACAACAAAAACATGGGTGAATGGAGACAGTAGATGGTGTAATATATGAAAATAATAATAATTTATAATTTATCAGGATCCATGTGGTGGGAGGATAAAGGAGGGAGGGAAGAAAGAGGAGCTGATACCAAAGGCTCAAGCAGAAAAAAATGTTTTGAAAATGATGATGGCAACATATGTACAAATGTATCTGATAAAATTGATGTATGGAATATTATAAGAGCTGTAAGAGCCCCCAATAAAATTATTTATCAATAATAAAAGATAAAAATACAAATAAAGATTAAGAAGGAAAAGATACCAACAATATTAAAAAGCCAGACAAGAGGAACAAGTGAGAAATATTTGAGCCTGGAGCAAATTCCGATTGGGTCAAGTGGGAGGTCAACTGGCCAAGTATCATATTATGTCATGATTCAACCCACTACAATCAAGTTTACAGTAGTCTTAAACTGCTAAAGCTGTTTGAGCCATCTCCCTTGTGGCCAGAGGGGATTCGTCACTCTGCAGATGGATGCTGGGCTCCCACGCTCCTCCTCAGCCTTCTAGAAATTGAGTGTTCACAATTTAAGCTATGATACCAATATCTTCATCGTATTTGGATTTTGTCTTGTCATCTTTAGGTCATACAGGATGGTGTGTCTCTTTGATGTGGACTTAGTTAATGCCTCACTTAGATGGCTGCTTGTTGGAATACAAGCCTTTACGACCCCAGACACTATTACAATTGATAACCGGGCACCATCTGCTTTCTTCACCACACTTTGCCATAACATCCTTATCTTCACCTTCTCTTTAGCAATCTCTTCATGAAAGCAAGTATTGAGCAGGGCCATGTTATAAGAACTAACTGGGTTTAGAATCAAGTGGGGATAAGACTGTAATCTTTATGTGTGTTACTTTGAGGACTAGTATGTGCCTGGCTCACACCATGGTATTTTCAATGGCCTCATAGGTAGGTGAAAGTTGGAAATTAAATAAGGAAAACTAAAGAAACGCCGATGCATTTGAATTATGGTGCCATCAAAGACTATCACCAGTAGAACAAACAAATCTGCCTCAGAAGAAAGACAACCAGAAAGCTCCTTAAAATCAAGACTGGCAAGACTCCACTTCATGTACTTTGGGCAAGTTGTCAGGATAGAACTGTCCCTGGAAAAGGACATCAGGCATGGCAAAGTAGAGAAGCAGTGAGAAAGATTAAGGCCCTCAACAAGATCAATGGGCACTGCGGCTGCACCAATGGTCAGGCACAGGCACAATTGTGAGGCTGACGCAGGACCGGCAGTGTTTCGTTCTGTTGTGCACACGGTCGCTGTGAGGCAGAAACACAACAATCTTTATGGAAGCAGATGGACACATCTTGTTCCTGCAGAGCAAAAGGCAGGCTGGAATCGCCGACCTTTCAGTTTGCCAGCAGGCACATGACCACTGCTTTACCAAGGTTCCTAGCTTGTATGAGGCGATGATCATTTCATCTTTTTCCCCAGTCAGAAGTAAAGATAGATACTATGTTTCCTCTAGGTAGAAGTATGCACAAGATATTCCTAAACGATTATAATGATAGCGAACACACAGCCCCCAAAATCCTGCTAATTCCAGGTCAGCCTGCAGGGGCGGCAACGTCTATTCATTACTAATTATCAGCCAGGTGGACACTTGTATGCATTCTACAATGCCAAGTGCGGGCACGGCACAGTGACTATGCCGTGAGACCTATTAACTTCAAGTCCCCATTGGACCGCTTGTAGCCAGGTGGTTTCAGGCAGGTACTCCTATATAACATGAATAAAAATGGCAGGTTCTGGCACTGTCATCTGAGCTAGAATTTGAGTTTCTGAATTTTTAATAAGCTCCCCAGCGCTCTTGGGGTTGGTGCCTAGACCACCTATCTGTGCTTCAGTGTCCTTTTCTGAAAAATACGGACAATATTAGTCTATATCTCTTTGATTGCTCTAGGGGTAAAGCGTGTTGATATAATTAAAGAACTTTGGTGGTGTTTGATACATGCTGGTGGTGGTAGTTGCTATTGAGTCTGATGTAATTCATGACAACCCATGCACACCAGAACACAACACTGCCTTGGACTGAGCCATCATGTCCATTGGTATGCTTGAACCTATTTAGACTGTGCATTTTGAGTGTCTTCCAACCTAGGTAGTCCTCTTGCAGCACTTTTGGACAATATTCTGTTGTGATCCATGGTATTTTCACCGGCAAACTTTTGAAATTGGATTATCATGCCCCTTTTCTTAGTTTATCTTAATCTGGAAGCTCTGATAAAACATATCCACCAGAGATGACATAAATAAATGAAATCTTTGTAGCAAAGATTCCAGCATTACAGACATATGAAAACTACTATTATTATTATGGATATTAGTATTATTATTATGGCTCTTCACACTAATCCCATGCTATTATTAACCATTTTCCTAGTGATAAAAATTAGGTGAGATAAAATAAAATTAGGTGAGATAAAAATTAGTATTTTTCCTTATTTCTTTATAAAGCAGCTGCACAAACTCATTTGCTTATTATTCTATTTTTTTTTCCTCTTAAAAGCCTCCAACAAATCAAGATCTTAACAGTTTAATCACATTGACCAGTGAAGGAGCCACTACAACTTTACAAAGCTGCAGATAGCATTTTCAAGTGGTTATTGATTGTCATCCTTTCCTCTCTGTCAAACGCTCAGCTGTGTCTTCAGCAGATATAGAGATGCTCTAGAATTTTCATTCTATTTTTTATGTTGAAAATTTCTTTTCCTTTCAATAATTTTCTTCTTTACCCTTCTTAAGCATGGTTTTTATATTTGTATTAGTTTATCATGCTTCAAACGGAAAAACTGAGAAATAACTGTTTGTTATGTAAGTGAAAGGGCGTCAAAAATAATTGCAGAATAATCCAGGTCAGGAGAATATATGGCATTTCCAGGGGTGATGAACAGACTGTGCTTCCTGCCTTTTAGTCACCCTTGGAACCATTCGCTATTTCTGTGAGAGCCTTGTTGGGTGACCTGTCTCATGGCTTGCGTGTCATGCTCAGACACAGCTTTCATTAAGTACAATTTGTACACTTATCACCTGGGGAGTTTTCTCTGAATTCAAATGAACCTAAACAGAATCTGGATGAGAGTCAGTGTATTAGGCTGGGTTGACTAGAGAAACAAACCCAGTGATATTTATATATATGCAAGAGAAAGCTTTATACCAAGAAGTAATTATATATAAAGAAAACATCCCAGCCAAGTCCAACAACTTAAGTCCATGAATTTGACACTAGTCTACAAATCCCTCTTCAGATGCACAGTCACAGGCAATGATGCTGAAGGCAGGATGATCACAGGCCAGTGGGGCAAAGCCTTTAGGATCCAGTGTTGGTGGAAAGACGCAGGGCTCCAGCAGCTCTCAGGATGGCCAGCAAACAGGCAGGTGAGGCAGAGAAGGAGGCCACCCTCCAGAGAGTTCCATACCTTGGTTGTACCTCCAAGGGTGGTCATCAGGCTGTGACCTAATTGACAGGTTAAACTCCACCCCTACACTTTATATATGAAATAATAGAACTACATAGTAAGCAAGCCAAAATTATTAATGAATATATGAAATCAACCCAGTATCAATGATTTTGCTCTTTTATTGGCAAGACAGAGACCCAAATATTTTTTATTTTTACTAATGTTCTTTTTTTTTGGTAAAAAGTGAGCTCATTTATTTCCCCCAATCTTGAAAAACATTAATGATTAGCATTTTATATGAATTTGACTTCTAACAGCAAATAGGGAATATCATGTTATAATATTAAATTGAAGAAAACACTTTACTTATCCCACTCTTAGGAGTTGTTCTCCAAAATGATTTGATATGACTAATTACCTTTCAGTTCTAGTACACCTAAGCTATAGATTCTATTACCTAGCAAGTTAGCTTAATTAGTTCAATTTGTTAGGTTTTTACCTGAGCAATTAGGAAGTCCATGATGTCCCAGGGATTTATTACATTTAGATAACAAGAATTGAAAAATGCAGCATGTCAGGACTTATTTAACCTGGTTTACAGAAGATAAATTAGATATTCCAAAATAGCAGCACTGGGAACGTGGTGCCAGTAATTTAAGGGGAAGTGACTGAATTTGAGAAATGAGAACCCTTACTATAAATCTGTGCATCTTTATGCAAGTTTCATTTCCTCATAATTTATTCTGAAGGTGTGCCATGAATGAGGGCATTGTTGATGGACTAAATGTAGAGAGTCTGCAAAAGGGAAGAATCAAAGAATCCCTTAGAATTTTGACAGGAGAAATGGGTGGGGAATGAAAATGGCACCCAACCACAATAATAATAACATTTGACACCATTCTTGTGGCCATTGCACCAATTCATCTCATTGAGGGTTTATTTTTATTGAGCATTTACTTTCCCAAATATGATGTCCTTTTCTGGTGGCTCATCTGATGATGCATCCAAAGTTGAAGCCACCCTCTCGTGGTTTCTAAGGAGCGTTCTGGTTGTCTTTCTTCTAAGATTGTTTTAGATGTGAAAGAAGAAGAGTCCCTATGTTTTAGTCCTGGTAATTTCACAAGAGTGGTTAAGAAGAGAAAGAGGATTCTGGGAAGTTGATTAAAAAGCAGTAAGTAGTCTGTGAAGCAGGAGGGGAAACCCCCATAAAGTCTACTCTGTTTAAATGTTTCAAGAATGATATCGTCGCTGACTATACTGCAGGTTGCTGAAAGCAGCAATGGATTGAGAAAGAGCATTGAAGACTGGATGTAACAACAGGCATGCTGGTGACTTTGATTAGAATAAATTTAATATTATGCGAAGTTAACAGCTGCTAGTGGGAATGAGAAAATAAGGATAGCTATCCAAGACATATTTTTAAGGAGTTTTGCTATAGAAGAAATGGCATAAATGGGTTGGATTCTGGAGGGCTCAGTGAGATCTGAGAGAGTGTTGTTAGGATGGGAGATATCACAGAGTGGCTGTATGCTAATGAAAACTGCTGTTGCAATTAAGATGAGTGATGATTGTGGGAGCAAAGTTTTGGGGTAGGAATAGGGACTGGAGCAGTGTTAGAGAGGAGGCTTACATGGGAATGAAGGAGCCCTCAGTGTGGCGGTCTTTATAACGAGAAGGTGCTCTGAGAGTCTCTTTTCCTTACTTTGGAAGGAGTATGGTGAACTCAAAGGAGCTATGTCTAACTTGGAGCATGATGCTTCTGATGCATTTGGTGATTGTTGAGTTTTTGTGACGGAGCTGTAAGATGGGAGAAGCACCCTTTTCCCCTGAAAGCTCGGTGCTGTGGGATTTGTTAGCAGGACACGATGAACATTTTGTCACTATAGAACAATGGATTCTATTAAGAAGTTCTTCACATTTCAATAAAATTTTAGAAAAATATTTTTAGTAATCTAATTATTCTTTAAGGGCAAAAAGGGACAAAAGTGAATATTTATTGATTGTTACCTTGGGTGTTAGGTGATGTAATTACACTCACATATAGAGGAGAAAACTGAGACCAAGTGACTTTGTTCAAGGTTATGCATCTAGTTACGAGGACATATTCTTCATTTGCACTCCATCTGGGTTGACCTGAGAGCCTCCTTTCCCCATTATTTCATATTCTCCCTAGGGAAGTATGTGCTCTTCTTTAAGTATACTTGTAGTGACAAAAGAATGTTGTTGGTTGTGATGAAGAAAACACCTTAATATGAATAGAAGAAGGCATTTTATCATTTCTGACCATAATATTTAGTATCTATGTGACTCCCTATGTTTATAGGTAAGAGAGGGCCAATAATAGATGCTCCTAGGACGGTGATAAATGAATGTGGTGAGAAAGATCTGAAGAGATCAGTACTTGGCAAACTGAGTGTGTTGATGATTATGTATTTCTCTTTGCTATTGGGAGTCATAAAGTCATAATCAGTGGAAACAACTCCACAGGAATTGGGAGTGATGGTCACATAATGCATAGAATGATAAGTTGCCTCTTTAGAGAAGCCAAGGCCAAACTCTCATATCTCAAATTTGTCAATAACTTGCGAGTGTGATAGGTTTTCTGTCAACTTGCCTGGGCCGGGTTCTCAGTGGCTTGGCAGTTAACACCTAGAATCCTGTTATGATCTGACCTAACACACAGCAACCACTGGCAATCAGTTGTAAGAAGAGAGGGTGGTATGTGACATCCTTACTGAGGACACAGCCATGATGCAATCAGTTGAAAGGATGTTTCTTTGGGGCTGTGACCTGCTTCCAATATAAGTGGAAGCTTTTGAAAAGATTGCTTGCTTTTTGCTGGATCTGTACCCTGCATCTGTCCCATTGACCTCCAGTTGTTTGTTCTTGGGTCAATTGACTTGTCATATTGCTACTGATCCTTCACGTTGTGAATGGTCTGCATAGGATCATTTGCCTTTGTGGGCACGCCCGTTGTCTTTCTGATGATCTTGGGCGCTCATCAGCCCCTGCAGCTCTGTAAATGAGACGTTTCCAGGCTAACACGTGACCCATCGACTAGGAATCTGCCCTAATTTGGACTTGCTTGCTGGTTTCTTCTCTCTCTCTCTCTCTCTCTCTCTCTCTCTCTCTCACACACACACACACACACCACTCACTAATTGTGCTTTTCTGGAGAACCCCGTCTAAGGTAGTGAGTTAGAACATGTTATTATACCCCAAATAGGAAAAAACAGTCTCTATTCCAATTGTCTAAATCCTTCCAGTCAATGCGCTTCCAAGTCAGATGAATCAAGTCTTTAGTGTATTTAGCATTTCAAGTGTGACTGAGTTATTAATAGAGGTAATTCAGGAACATACAGCATTTTCCTTTCAACCAGAAGAGCCAAAGAAATTCCATTGTAATGTGAGTTTGAATATTCAACAAAAAGCAGGAGGATGGGCCTCTTAGTAAATGTTAAAACATATAATTGACTAATTCTCTCAAAGGGCCTACATTTGAATTGATATAGATTCAAGATAGCTCCTATGGCACCAATGTAAAATGTTAATGTGCTTAAGAACCTCCAGGGAGCCCTGGAAAAGGCCTGTCTCAGGGATCTCCACCAGTAGCCTTTAGGCGAGGCAAATCCTCGGCATTTCCACAGCTCTCTTAAGGTAATTCTGATGCAGAGGATCTGCTGCTGATCCTTGAGAAAGGCTGTAACCAGTTGGTTTAAACTTATCATGAAAAACAGGCATCATTTCAAATCCATGACCCAGTATATTGTCCTCTATTGCAGACATACTTTGTACTGTGATAGAACCCAACCAAATAACTGCCATCCATCTGGTCAATACTGACTCACAGGGACCCTACAGGACAGGGTAAAACTGTCCCTGTGAGTGTCTAAGACACTTAAAAAACAAAACAAAATCTCACTGTCATTGAGTTAATTCTGACTCATGGTGAACCCATAGGGCATAGCGAAACTGCCTCTGTGGATTTCCAAAACAGTAACTCTTTCTCACAGTGGAAAATGTCCTCTTTCTCCTAGGGATCAGCTGGGGGCTTTAAACTGCAGACCTTCTGATTGGCAGTCAAATGGGACACCACTATGCTGCCAGTGAAAACCTCTCTCAAGGCCCCCAGAGCTGCTAGTGGGATCGCATCCCAAGGTGGAGCCATGAGGCCATCAGGGCTCCTACTACTGTGCTGCATATGGAGAATCAATATATTCTCATGGGTAAAATAATAATTGTGCTAATTTTTGTCTGCAAAAAGTTAGCACTTTGAGAAAAAGGGTAGCACAAGTTATTTCCCATTTATAGTTTGGCAGAAAATGTTGGCTACATTTTTTCATAGCTATTCCTTCTGTTTCCTGCGTCATGGCATCCATATTTTCTCCTTACTAATAGAATGAGGAGTAAAGGACAGTAAGTGCATCATCACTCCTACGCATCTATGTTCCACACAATTAAATTTTGCTGATTCAACTTCTGTGTAATTCAGGCATTCTAGGGGCATGGACTCAAAAATCAGATTTATAAGCCTAGAAAATTAATCAACTGCCAATTTAATATTTTCCCTGCTTTTAGCAGAACTACGTCCAAGTAAGTGTATGGAAATTCTACTTTCAAGCAGGTTTTGGTACCTGGGCCTACCCTTGACATTTATCCATGTTCCTTCATGTCTGCATCCTGTATTAAAAGACACATTTATCGCAGCATTGACTATTTTTAAAGCATCAATAAGGGCCGGAGAGCTACTGATTTTCCGAACAAAACTCTGGAGATTCTGAAGTGCTTGGTAGACATGATCTTCATGAACAATTCAGAAATCATCGGGAAGAAGAAGCACCAGTACCTGTTTTTGTTTGTTTGTTTGTTTTTACCAAATAAATTTAATAAGGATAAAAGGTGTCAGAGAGGAGTGTGATTAAGACTTAATGAGAAAATAATATTCAAATAGCCTGAAGTAAAAAAATAATTAGCGTGCCCCTAAGCAATATTCCTTCACCAAATAGATCATTGTTTATAAGGTAGTCACAACAAATTTTGTTATATTTCACAAAAGAGTCTGCAAAAACCATGTATCTAATTACATTTATCCACAAATAACCAAGAAATTGTCTTGTCCACACATAACTCCCCCCGCCCTCCCGCCCAATGCATCTAGTCCAACTCATAGTAAACCTGTCAGACAGAAGACAACCATGCTATAGGATCACACAGGACTGTCCATCTTTACAGGAGCAGGCAAACTCATCATTCAAATGCACATTTTTTGTGAGTTTGAATAGTGCACTTTGTAGTCAGCAGTCCAATGTTTAACACACTATGACACAAGGGATCCTTTGTTCACACAGACCACATATGCCGCTGTCTTCATCTACACTTAATTTATATATGGAGCTTAATATATTCACCAATAAGGGATCATTATAGGAACACATAAAAGACTAACAGAACAAGATAAAGCAGCCCTAGACGAGGTCATCACCTTCCGAGGGCAGTTGATTCAGCACACAGAAAGCAGTGCAGGCACGGACCAGAAGCACTCACCCTGAAAGGTGTGGGTCTCCAAAGGAATGCCTGAATAGAGTGAGAATTTCAGTGCACAGCTTTCAAAAACTGGGTGGAGGTTGGAGGTTGAAGGTGGGGTACAGGTGCCTGTAAAAAGTTGTGAGACCCACTTCCAAAGAATCGGACACTGAAAACGCTGCAGGCTGTAGTTTACTCTGAACCCCACCGGGTCACCCTCTGGGATCCAGTGCGAGGGGTAGAGTCAATATATAGAAAGCTCAAAACATGGAACACTAGACTGCCAGGAGTTTATGATCAAGACTTGCCATCAAGTGGCATGAGAAGCATTATACAATGGCACAAGACATGAAAGACATTTCCAAAAAAATAATTAAAAAGTCCTTTGTCTGATTTCATAGGGCTTTTTAAAATCAAACTTTGGAAACCTCATCTTGGAAGTCACATTTCTATTTACTAGAGGAGCCTGTGGCTCCGGCACTGAGCTGCCAGCTGCAAGGGCAGAAGTTGTAGCCAGTCCTGCAGGGTCGCTATTAGTTGGAATAAACTTGAAGCAAGTGAGCTCAAGGAGCACCTGCTCTTAGGTAGAAAACCGGCATGGATGAGATGCTATACCTGACACGCTCTCCTTACCGCTATCACAGTGCCACAGGAAATGGTGTATGACCAAGTTCCTCACCTCCTCCTGTGACACTCCCCTCCCCCCAACAAGGACATAAAGCCAGGCCAATGAGAATAATAAGGAACTCAAGCAACATGGGTTAATTATATTGAGGTGTAATTTTCAACTTCCATATCAGCAAAAAGTGTTTTGAATTGTTTGGCTTAACTTAAAATTTTTCATATTAACTTCTTAGGCAGAATTTAGTAAAACCAGTGGACAAAGTAACTTGAGAAAAACAACAACAACAACAACAACAACAAAACAACAACAAAAAGCCAAGAACTAAGAACTGCAAACAGAGTAAGCAGCTTCTGAAATACCAAGTGAAATGTTTCAACAAAGAATTGCATCATAGAGGTACACAGTTATCTGCTCGTCCAACTTGAAGAGATCCATATTTGTGCTGATTCCAAAGAAATGTGACCCCAACTAATGTGGGTCCCCCGCCCCCAGAAGAGTGCTCTTCAGAGGACAGCAATAAAGCTATAGCTGGGGGAGAGGGGCATGTCTGATTAGAGCACACAGGAGGAATGAAGAGGGATGGAGCGTGAGGGGAACACCTCCTGGCCCACCAAGCCCCAAGGATGATATTCCTGCTCAGAGAAGCCAATGGACAGAGAGGACCACAGGGCCATCCCCACCACAAGACCCAACATCGCTCCCTGAACTATAGTGCTACAGGGGACAACACTGGAGACACAGTGTGGGAATTGTGCCTGATCTGACCCTACCACTCTGAGTTGAAACACTAAGGGCATGCAACAGAGCAGCAAGGGGAGCAAAGTGATGAAATCCCTGGGGAATACCAAAATAGAATTTGGGGACACACTATGTCAGCCCTTCAGATTCGACTGGAAAACCCTCCTAAAGGCTAAAAAACAGACCTGGAACTATTTTTGTCATTAGCTTTCTTTTTGTTGTTACTTTGTTTTTGTTTGCTGTTGTTTTGTTGGTTTTGTCTGACTTTGTTGTTTGTTTGTCTTTGCCTTGTTTTTGTGCTTATTGATGCCTCTGCATTTCTATCTAGATAAGATAATTGGGATAAACAATTCAGAGATGAAAACAACGGGATTGATGGTTCCAGGGGGACACAAGAGAAAGGGAGGTGGGAGAAAGGAAGGGGTAGTCAACCAACCCAGGGACAAGGGAACAACAAGTGAATTAAAATTAATGGAGAGAAGGGTATAGGATGTCCAGTGGGGTTTAACCAAGGGCAATGTAACACGGAGGAGTTACTAAACCTGAATGAAGGCCAAATATGATAATGGGACAAGGAAAGTAAAATGAAATAGAAGAAAGAACTAGGAGGCAAAAGACATTTTATAGAGGTCTAAATACAGGCATGTACATAGGTATATATTTATATATAACAATAGGGAAATCTATCTATCTATCTATCTATCTATCTATCTATCTATCTATCTATCTATCTAACTATCTATGTTAAGAATTAAGTTAGCACATGGGCATTAGGTCTTGACTCAAGTACTCCCTCAACACAACAAGACTTTGCTCTGATAATCCGGCACTCTCTGATGCTCACCTTCCTGACACGATCATTGAAGACAAAATGGTGCATAAACAAATGTGGTGAAGAAAGCTGATGGTTTCCAAAGTGTGAGTTCAGTTCAGGGTAGCTTCCCTGTTCTGTTAATTAAACTTTGGAACATTAAAACAGGCTTGGGAAAATGGCTGGGTAGAAAATATTATTCTATTCACTTTGTTCCCAGCCTCTAGGTAGGTAACTTTGGAGCATATGGAAAAAACAATCCAACGTCTGGAATTTGCTACAGTGGAACAAATACCTAAACACCATTTCTTAATTTTTGTATCCCATGTGGACCATTGAGCTTGGAGTGTGGCCAAAATATCGTTCATGAGCCATCAGTCAGCTTGGCACTTTGTGTGTCCATCCTGAAGTGATGGATGGACCATTTAAATAGTTTAAAGAAAATGTTGTACTGGCAGAAAGTAAGATCACTCATTGGCCTTCTGTTTGTTCATCGTGATAAATATTTATTATTTTGATGAAAAGAATGTTCCTTGTCTGTCAGATTCCACCTTCTGGGAAGAAAATATTGAGACAAGAGAATATTTATCATTTGAGAGTTTATTAGTACTTCCAATTTATTTACTCTTGTAAGGAAAACAAGCTCCACATCAGGAAGTGATAATGTGACAAAAGCCAAGACTGCAGCGAGATGGGTTGGAAAAATCAAGGGGACACGAACTCCAGGTTGTTCGGTGGTGTGTTTTTTCAGACAGTAATTCGGCTCTCATGTTCACTGAAGGCTATACTGCTCCCTGCCTTCCTTCTTCCATGGTCACACTTATGTCAGAATGTGAGACCCTGGGGATTTTACTGCAGTTTCTCCACTTAAGACATGAGAGATTAGAGATATGATACGTGCTTTTCATTTTTAATGGCTATAATTATTGTCTTGTCAAATCTTGAGACATTGAGGGGGCTTGCATATTATATTACAGAGAAAACTTGTAAGCATTCACTAAAATCTGTCAGCCTTCCCTGTGTTCTGTGTAAGCGCTGACACGAATGCTGCTTTTTCAGTGCACATTTCTTTTTAGTAAAGACAGGAAGGGCGATTATTTCACTGGGAGGGCTGGTTCTCACCAACACAAGCCTGTGGAACACAGTGCCCAATACACAGAGTTCTGGCTCTGTGTGTGATGAGATTTGAAATGACATCGTATTTGTGTATCCTCATCAAAATCTCCATCTCCCCACTCCTATGTTCCACCTCTCCTCTTTCTTTCTCTTACTCTCCTTTCTGTGGGGGAAGGTTTGTATTTCTGATTGCTTTTAGTTTCTCTCCCTTTTAAATTGTTTTATTCATTTTTTTTCTCCTTAAGTTGATTCTTTTATTAGATTATATATATTATTATTATATTACATAATATATAATATGTGATATGATATAATTTAAATTTTACTTTCAATTGCTTAATTTGATTTTTGACTTAAAATAAATATTAATATTAACATTTAAATACTATTATATATATTTTTAGTGAAAATTCACACAGCAAATTAGGTCCTTATTTGACAATCTCTACACAAGTTGTTCAATAATATCAATAATAATAATAATGTTCAATAACATTTTATCTTGGTCTCAATTCTTAATGAATATGGCCTTAAGGTTTCTAAAATGAGTTGATTTTCGTGCAAATGGTTCCTGACTACATTTTCCTGTGTGTAAGTAGTTTGCAAAGTCCCAAACAAGTAAACAAAGGAATAAAAATAAAACAAATGAACAAAAAGGCTTCTTCATCTTCATGTGATAACACGATATGAATGAGCAGTGAGATTGTGAAATAATAGTCATACCCAATCAATGAAACCCATTGCTGTGTAGTCACTTACGACTCATGGCAACCCCATGTATCAGAGTAGACTGCTCCTTATGTTTCTTTCTTCCTTAACATTTTAAAAACAGATGTATTGAATTATAATTTACATACCTTACGATACAAGTTTAAAAATAAAAGAGTTTTACTAGTCATGATTAGCTCCCATTTCCCTCCAACCTCCCCTGCCATAACCCCAAGAAACTATTAACCCAATTACTGTCTCTATAAATTTATCTACCTGGATTTTACATAAAGAAAAACATACAAAAATAATAACAAATTTTAAAAAAACAACAGCAATAAAAAGTACAAAAATTTCAGTTGAAAAGATACATAGTAGAAATGAAGAAAACTACAGCAAATTTAAAATGGGTCAAAAGGGAGAATAAGCAGAGAATACTTGAAAGATGTTTACCAGTCAGTGGACTATGCAGAGGCATTTGGCTGATAGATCACAGCGAACTATGAGAAGAATGGGAATTCCAGAACAATTCATTGTGCTCATCCAGAACCTGCACATGGATCAAGAAAGCAGCAGTTGTGTGAACGGCAAAGAGAATTCTGCACGGTTTGAAATCTGCAAAGGTGTGTGTCAGGATTTTATCCTCTCATCTTATTGATTAAATCTGTATGTTAAGCAAATAATTAGAAAAACTGGATTATATGAAGCATAAGGTAGCATTAGAATTGGTAGAAAGCTTATTAACAACTGGTAATATGAAGATGGCACAGCCTTGTTTGCTGTAAGTGAGGAGGACTTGAGACACTTGCAGATGAAGGTCAAGGATTACAATCTTTATTCAGTATGGCCTGCTACTCAACAAAAAGAAGACTAAAATCCTCACAACTAGACCAATAGGTAGCATTGTGATATGGAGAGAAGATTGAAATTGTCAAGGATTTTGTCTTACTTGAATCCACAATTAATGTCCATGGAAGCAGCAGTCAAGAGATCAAAAACATGCATTGCATTGGGTCAATCTGCTGCACAGGATCTCTTAAGAGTGTTGAAAAGCACTTTAAAGTTTTTCTCTGAGGATTAAATTGCTCCTGAAGCAAGCCATGGTATTTTTAATTGCCTCATATGCATATTACATTTGACACTAAATAAGGATGACTGAAGAAAAATTGGTACATTTTCTGGAGAAGAATACTGAGAGTACCATGGGTTGCCAAAAGAACAACCAATTCTATCTTGGAAGAAGTATAACCATCATGCTTCTTTGAGGCAAATGTGAAGAGACTTCCTCTCTTGTACTCTGAATATGTTATTAGGAGAGACCAATCACTGGAGCAGGACATCATTGGTAAAGTGGAGGGGGAGAGAAAAACATGAAGGCCTTTGACAAGATGGGATGATATAGTAGCTTCTTCAACAATGGGCTCAAACAGGAACAAGTGTGAGGATGGCACAGGAATGGATGGAGTTTCCATGTGGTATACTTATGGGTGCTGTGAGTTGGACCCTACTTGACAGCACCTAAAAACTAAAACAGAACAGATTTAAAATGGGTCAAAAAGGAGAACAAATACGTTTTTAAATTTTAACCTAACTACTTTTGCATTCGTCCACTTTCCAAAGCACCTGCCTCACATCAAGGCTATTTACATTCATGATAAATGGTCAGAGGGGATTCACTGGAAGCTTAAAACAAGGGGAATCCTGCAAAGGGGTTTTGGGCTTTCACTATCATCCATAGCTTTCTTTAGACTGAGTGATCAAAATTTAAGCTCTAATACCAGTCCCTCTTCTAGTCTTGGATTTTATTTTTTCTAATCCTTGGATCACACAAGCTGATGTGTTTCTTCCACATAGACTTAGCTGTTACCTCACCTGGAAGGATGTTTTTAAAACACAAGTTTGTAGGATCCTGGATACTATTCTTTCTGATAACTGGGTACCATCTGATTTCTTGATCACATTTTGCTATAGCACATATAACTTTGGTGATCTCTTTATGAAGACATTGGATCCTATTGGATCCTATTGGGCAGAATCACATCATAAGAACAAATTGTTATTTGGACTGAAATATACTGATGTGAGAGCAAAATCATTGGATCTTGAGTGGGACCCCTGGCTTAGTAGGTGTTCAATGAAAGGGGAACCAGTATCACCGTATCGTTAGTACCTCACTCTTCCCTTTGCATGACAGGTATTAATATGATAGGCAAAGATTTGTCCTTGTAAGAAATGATACAGGGACTCCCCCTGCCCCCTGTCACCAATCCCCAAGCTCAATATAAACAGAGCTCAATTCCTTAAGAAATTAATCTGTACAAAGCAACAATTCATGGATTTCAGCTCAAAATTTGATGGTACTGGCATAAACTCTTAATATCAACAGTACCTTAAATTCTATACCATTGGATGGATTATTGATATTATCAATGCAACCACCTTATATCCCAGTGGAATTCTGATAGTTACACAATTTCATGTCAACTTGATAAATAAGAATGAAGGGGTGGAGTCCAGTCTGTCAATCGTGCCACAGCCTGGTGATCCCTCTTTGTGGGCATGCCCTTCTCATAAGGAGCCACACTGATCACAACCAGAGCCCTGGAGGTGCTTCCACTGCCATTGGATCCACCAAAATTTCCTCCCCCTGGTCTGTGATCTTCCTGCATACAATACCATTGCATATGTGGCATGAGTCTGAAGAGGAATTTATTTACTAGTGTCAGATATATGGGCTTATATCATACTTATGGACTTGATCTAGACTGAGCTGGGATATTTTCTTAATATACAATTGCTCTTTGATACAAAGCTCCTTTCTATACGTATACGAGTCTCCCTGGATTTGTTTCTCTAATCTATAAGGACTAACACAAGAATGATTGCCAATGTTTTTCATTTTTTGTTTATTTTGTTTTTGTGCTTGTTTTGTACTTGTTGGTTTTTGGGTTTTTTTTCATAATATGACCACCAAAGTAAATCAGAGCAGTTTATATACCATAGACAAGCATGTGGGTTTTGGTTTCCCATTTAATTTTAACCCCAGTCCCAAAATAGCTAGTTCTTTTAGCATGGCTTTGTTTGATATTCATTTTCATGAAGATATCACTGAAGATATGCGTGCTGTAGCAAAGTGTGGTGAAGGTAGCAGATGGTGCATGGCTATTAATTGGAACAGCGTCTGCAGTCTTAAAAGCTTGTATTCCAACAAGCAACCATCTAAGCGAGGTGTCAACTAAGTCCACATTAAAAAAGGAGTGCACACCATCCCATGTGATCCAAAGATACAGTAACAAAATCCATATATGATTAAGTGAAATGTATCAGAGCTTAAATTGTGAACACCAAATTTGTAGAAGGGTGTGGAGGACAGTGGGGACCCAAAAGCATCTGCAGAATCAGATTAAGCCTCTGGCAGGCCCCTCTGGCCAGAGCTGAGGGACTTGAACAGCTTTTACACCAGATAGAGGTTACTGTAAATTTGATTACAGTGGATCAAACCACGCTATGATATGATGCTTGGCCAGTTGACTTCCCTCTTGACCCAACCTGAATTTGCTTTAGGCTCAAATATTTCTCACTTGTTCCATGACAAATTTCTTTCCTGACTTTTAAAATATTGTTGGTGGTCTTTTCTTTCTTTTTATCTTAATGTTTATATTATTATTATTTTCTTCTTTATGTTTCATTTTGTTCTTTTTTGTTTCCGCTAGGTATCCCAGTTTATGAAGTATAGAAGCAGTGGATGCATAGAGACAATAACTGATGCCATGGTTTATCAGAGACATGGGGATGGGGAGGGTGAGGAAGAATCGGGGAGAAAACAATGGATGTGGGAGGGAAGAAGGAGCACCAGAACTGGTTGTGATGACACATATACAACATCTTTAAAACGTCAATGTAACTGCACAAGTGTGTGAGATGTGAACATTATGTCAAGGAAACTACTTCAAAAACAAGAAACTAAAGGTGGAAGAGCAAGAGTTTTTGCTTCAGGGATATTGATGAGTGTATATTAATGGTGGCAGAATAATCTGGAACAGGATATCAATAAGGTTTGTACAACGTGAAAAGCATAATCAACAGCACTAACTTATAGATGTAGTAGTTGTTGAAATGGAGAATGTTTTGTTGTGCATATTTTGCCACAATTAGAAAATAGTTACATGAATAACAATGAGTAAAAGGAAAAAGAAAATGTTCTAAAATTGATTGTGGTAATGGCTGCACAACTCTTTGATATGAGTTAATTATTGAATTGTATGATATATGGATGAAGTGCCAATAAAACTGTTAAAAATCTATCAATTTGAGACTATGAAAAAGGAACTAATTGTTCTTAGATTAGGGCTGTCATTAAGTGAGAGCTCATGTGTCTATGGCTTATATATATCCTTGGTCTATGTTAGAGACATCATTGTCTCTTTATTGGGCGCATTATAAATCAAAATCAGACTTCTAGAATCTTCTTCCAGCTGCTACTATGTGGACTTGAACCAGACGTCATTAGTTTGTTACACCATCCAGAGACCTTATCGTTATTTTAATTATTTTTTTCTTTGTTAGGTACCATCGAACTGGTTTTATCTCATGCACAACAGAACCAAACACTTCCTGGTCTCAGTCATCCTCACAATTGTCAGGTTCAAGCCCTTCGTTGTAGTCATGGTTGTCAGTCCATCTCATGGAGGGTCTTTAGATGCTACTAAACACAACCACAACAAGCCAAACCAAGCTCACTTCCATTGAGTAGATGCTGACTCACAGTGACTCTATGTAGCAGGGTCAAGCTCCCTCTGTGAGTTTCTGAGACTGTGACTCTTTACAATAGTAGAAAGCCCCATCTTTCTTTCACCAAGTGACTGGTGGTTTCCAATTGCTGAACTTGTAGTTAACTAACCAACTTGTAACCAATATGCCACCAGGGGTCCTAAAAAGGTGCTACAGAGTGCATTTAAATGACCACCTGTGATCTGTTAGAAGTAGCACTCTGAAATTTAGGTAGTCCATCCTTTTTCTTCAGTGTTTTGGTCTTGGAACTGGACTTCCAGAACCACGATCTCAGGCTTTCTGGACCATTTGCGGAGCAGGAAGGTGGGGACTGTCCTGGGAGGTCAGTGAAGCAGGCCAATTTTCAGCTTCCAATCCCCATCCAAGCCAATCCTTCTTCAAGACAAGCAGCTTCTCAGTTGTTTTTTTTAATGTGTTGAACTTCACATGAGATCTCTGCCAATGAATTCACCTTCTCTTCTGTTTGTATGTAACTACTTCATTTTACAGAAGAGAAGTTCTCTTTACTAAACGTAATGTCCAACTGAGGAATTTATCTCCAGTCATTCCAACTTATAACCGTACCATTGGCACCATAACATTAGGAATATATTGTTCATTTTGAGGTAGAACTCTGCCAATTCAGCACATTTGGGTCACTGTTTTCTGGTCCAGGTAGAGAATATTTACTCTTCGTTGGGAACCTACATTGATGGAGAGAAGGGCATCCATGAGGAAAAGAAGCTGAAAATTAAGTTACATGAAAGGTTATTTGAAAAGCAAACAACAAAAAAAAAAGTCAACTGATTGTAGGGTTGATTCTGACCCAGTGACCTTGGAGGACAGGGTCGAGTAGCTTCATAGTTGGTCCAAGAGGGTCGTCTTTACAGACGCACACTGCCATTTCCTTCTCCCCTACAGTGGCGAGGAGGGTGGCATTGATGACCACTCGGTTAGCAGCTGAGTAGTTTGCTAGTTGAAGGAAAGGGTTATTGTTTAATACGGAAAAAACCAAAGTAGGACCATAATTACTGTTTTTGAAGCCAAGGGAGTTGTGCAGAAGGCAGATAACATTTTTTTTTTTTATATTCTTGAGGGCAGAACCTGGTTCTGGGCTAGAAACTGTAGACAATTCCTAAGTCACAGTCATCAGAAAAGTTATGGGTTGATCTGGGCTCTTTTACAATGGTGTAATGGTGGCTGTTGTGGGAGGTGGTCATGAGCAGCCGGTCATTATAAGTGACAGCAAATCCAATGAAGACTTTTTGCAGAAGTTCTGCATCAATTTGGAAGTTGCACCTGATGATCTCAGAGGTTTTTATGTGTCAACATTCTGTGAGATAATGGACTGAAGAGTCACATTTGCTTATTTCAAAACCCACTTAGCATTTTCAGGTTATAAATTCCAACCCAAACAGCATTCAAAGCGAATGGCTTTCAAGATTCATTGCTTTCATATAACTTAAACTGCCTCTTATCAGATAAAAGGGTCATAAAAGTACTCAGTACACCCACTAAACACAGTCAAGTCTGTAGCCCATAAAGAGACTCTGATGAAAGTACAGCTTGGTAATATAGGTGACAATAAACGGAAAAGGTGTTGATTTGTACAAAGTGACTTTTCTCTTTTCCTTCTGTTCTGCAGGCATTTCTCTCTCTCTTTTAAACAATCATTTTATTGGGGCCTCCTGCCTCTCTGATCACAATCCGTCCATCCATGGTGTCAAGCACATTTGGACATTTGTTGCCATCATCATTTTCTAAACATTTGCCTTCTACTTGAGCTCTTGCTATCAGCTCCTCATTTTTTCCCTCCCCTCCATCCTCCCTCCCTCATGAATCCTTGATAATTTATAAATTATTATATATTTTTTCATGTCTTACACTGATCGATGTCTCCCTTCATCCACTTTTCTGTTGTTCGCCGTCCCTGGGAGGGGGGTATATAGATCACTGTGATTGGTTCCCCCTGCCCCTTACCCCCACTTTCCCCTTCCCCTCCTGGTATTGCTACTCTCATTATTGGTCTTGAGGGGTTTATCTGTCCTAGATTACCTGTGTTTCCAGCTCTACTCTGTACCAGTGTCCATGCTCTGGTCTACACTGCACTCTGACTGACTTCTCTCTTCCTCGTGACCCTTCTGTAAGGGGATGTCCAATTGTCTACTTATGGGCTTTGGGTCTCCACTGTGCGCTCCCCCTCATTCACAATGATATGATTTTGCAGGCATTTCTCAAATGGAAACAGAGATAAAAATTCTAAGGGACATTCCACAATAGCTGAAAGAGTGATTATATTTTTTCTTTCTAATCCAGCTTGTCAATATGAAGCAGCTTGTCTGCTTTCAGATTCAACCCATACCTAGTTAAGTCACTTCAAAATCTCTTGAAAAAATCCCTCCTTTCATAAATAGTAGCAAAACCAAAGAGTTAAATCTTTGTTTCATCAGAGAAAGCCATGATTCTTTTTCTGTTTCCCTTCATCATGTAAGCATTATTTTGAGTAAGAGGGGAAGTGGGTGATCTAAAAATTTAAATAAAGTTATTTAGTGGGTCCTTCCTGTGACTAAATACCTAAGAAAATTCATTGAGTTTGAGGTTTAACTTTTTTTTTCATGGTAGAAAAGACTTCTGCCATAACTTACTTCCATTTTTCAGAGCATTTTAAATTAGGAAATACCCTGATTTGTTATCTGCCCATTCTAACAACCACCCTTAGCTACTTTTAGTCTTTGCTAGAATTTAAGATGAACAACTGGGGGAATTCCATATAATGCAAGATCATAGCCTTGTAGAACTTTACAGCTAGGTCAGACATTTTTCTGTGAGCTAGTTTATGGCTTTCATCTTATTGATTAGGATGCAGCAATCTGGAGTTCAGTGGTTTGCTGAAGTTCATGTTATCAAGTTAATGGAAATTAATTGAGGCATGAGCTCTGGCTCTCCGACTTCTATGTTCTTTCCCTTGAGTCACAGATGGATGTGTGATAAACCTTTCCTTTTCAAGAACTAAGTAATTTTATTTTTAAAATCACCACACAGTAACATTTAAGCCTCCACCCCAGGTTGCTATATTGCCAGGTTGTTATTGTCTTCTCTTTCTTAGTAAGCCTTTGGATTTTTTAATCTCAATTTAATTTTTGTGGTGAAATTACATGAATTTTAGATGTAACTGTTATGAGGATTTAAAATAAGGCCATTCCCTTGAAAAATATTTTCACATCATCCATCTCTATTTAGACCCCTTTTTCTAGTCCTTATCACCTGGACACTACTGACTTGCTATCCATCATTACAGATTTTTTTTTGAGAATGCCATTTAAATAGATTTATACAGTGTGTGATTTTTCTGAGATTGACTTTGTGTCACTCAGCATGTCGGTGAGATTCATCCAGGTTGCTTCACGTATCAAGAGTTATTCTTATTCTTTTGCCCTTCCGTGGCACGGACACACAGTTTGTTTATCCATCAACCCGGTGAAGGGAAGTTGCTTGGTTTCGGTTTTGAGGAAGGATGAGCAAAGTTTCTATGATCATTTGCATACAGATTATTCTGTGAAGCCAACGCTTTCTCTCTCTTTAAGGCAGAGAACCAGAAGTGAGATCGCTGTCTCCTATGATAAGTGCCAATATCACAATCTATGATAAATTGCTTCGTTTGAACAACTGCCTCTTGATTTACAGTCAACTTCTGCGTGAGGACAACTAAGCTTTAAATTAGACACATAACAAATCTTGTAAGAATTACAGCAGATAAAAATAGCCCTGTGGTTTGACCACTTTTCCATTTCCCAGGAGGCACTTGCATTATTGTCCCCTCTTTGAGAGTGAGTCCATGAGTTTTTATTGACTGTTTCCTTAGACTTCAGATTCTGATGTGGTTATACTGTGGGGCTCCTTCAGAGGAAGTTATAATAAAAGCAGCTAAATTCGCGTTGAGTCCAGGGAAGGATACGGAAAGGAGAGAACGGCACAGGAGAGAGCTTTGCAAAGGGGTCAGGGAGGAAGTGAGATCTGTGAGGGATGTCATGATTCTGGTCATGACATGTTGACGTCCTGAAGCAGAAGTGAGGAGAGTTAGATTTATCTTGAGTGGGAAAATTCACAAGTCTGAGTGTTGGCCCAATTCCCCGTGTCAAGGGCGATGGACTGTGTGATTTCAGCAACTCACTGTGGTTTTTATGGCTCGATAGGCATACTCTAAGAAACCAGGCCCCCATTGAAGCAGCCTTCTGTCACCTGGGGCTATGACAAAGCTGATCTCGTGTGTCTCAGATCCTGGTACATCATCATTCCTTAGCAGCTGAGAAGCTGTCCTGTGATTTTTGAACCTGCTCTGTGATTCCCAACAGAGTAGCAAATGCAGGTCAGAGGAAAAGGAATGAAGAATGCTCTTTTTGGATATGAATGGCAAGATGCTGGGGGCCTCCTGCAGATTAGATGAAAAAATTCTTTTCTGAAGACAAGTTACACTAGCGACTACACTACTGTTCCTTACTAATTGCTGTTGAGGCAATTCCGACTCATGGTGACCCCGGGTGTTTCAGAGTAGAACTGCCCCGCATAGGATTGGCCTGGTTACGGGCGTCTGGTAGCAAGACACCAATGTCTTATGTGGTAGCTCTGGGGGGGCTCAGACACTTAATATTTTAGTTTGCCTCTCAGTGGTTCATTGTGCCACCGATGGATCCTTAGGGCCCGGAGCAGTACCTTGGAAATACAAATATCGAGTGTCGTCCTGATGATGAGTCTCCTAGGTGGAAAGGCACTCAAGAAACACAGTAGCTACAACTGGGGAAGTAAACCAGCAGTCAAGTAGACAGCACGGGCTGAGACACGGTTTCCTTCTTCTGTCCATGGCCTGGAGTTGACTTGATAGCAACTAACAACCAATTTAGACTCAGTTGAGAACAGGTAGTTTACAAAGAACATGGAATTTCAAGTTTTACCATAAATGGTGTGACAGTTACCATTTATACTCGAGTATAAGCTGATGCAACTATCAGTCAAGGCACCTAATTTTACCACAAAACCTGTATAAAAATGTGCTGAAAAACTCAGCTTATTCATGAGAATATATAGTAGGTATATCGTGCCAACCTGGCCAATAAGAACATGTGGGATTAATCAGGTCACCGTTTGATTGGAGGGCAAAGAGATAAATGGCACTTCAAGGCCAGTCCCTCTCTCTCACTCTCTGGTAATCAGAGCATGCTGGACCCTGCTACTGCTTTAGCTTGTTTTCTGCATCAACCTGTGAACTACACTACCTGTCGTCCAGGCCAACCTCTGGATCGTGTTGCCAGAGCTTGAGGCTCCTTTAAAACCCGCTTTACCACACTGCTGGTGTGGACATCACTTGAGCATGAGGTTGGTGGATCCTGTCTCTTTGCATTGCCTGCATCTGATATGCATTCCCTAAGCTCCAGAGCTGCTGACTGTCGGTGACCCACCCTACTGCTTGCTATTTGCTTTGCCTGAGGGAGGACTCTGCTATCTTCTTGACCTTGGACACAACGGCTCACATGAGTTGAAGGACTTCCAGTATCTTAACTATTCCATGGAAGTGAGTTGAGCTGACACCTCTGTACTGCTGTGTGGACTAATTAGCTGCTATATTCCTTCTCACAGTATGAACCTATCCTCTTGTAAATATATAACATCCTAAGGGTCCTGGCTTTCTTTCTTTAGAGAACCTTGCTCAGCACTGACGGTCATCAGAATGATAGGACGGGCCAGGGACTCAGTGATGCACAGAGAGGACAGTTTCTTTAGAGATGATGAAGAAGATGGAGGGTGGGGCTCTAAAGCAGCAAAGGCAAAAAGAATGACATTAACCACCGAATGTGAGCTATATTTCGGGAAGATTATCCCTCCTTTGGAATAAAAAAAAAAAGTCATAGAAATGGTTGGTAGACGAGCATTTGAAACCTAAAGTTTTAAGATTAGTATGCATTCCAAACTTGAAATTCTTTTGGAAGAGCGTGGGTATAAAGGATAGGGTGAGGTGAAATGGGCAGACCCTCAAGGAGATTGGCACAGTGGCTCCAAACAATGGGCTCAGACATTTCTTGTTCCCCAAACTATGTTAGTGGGAGTTAATACTAATATCATTCCATAGCCCAATCACATCAGGCAGTATTGTACAATTGCTACCACAATCAGTTTCCAAACATTCTCTTCCTTCTTGAACTGCTTGACACCAGCTCCCGTTTACACCCCCCACCCCAACTGTAGCCACTAGAAGCCCTTAGACTATTTGCTGTCTCTACAGGTCCATCAATCCTGGACGCAAAGATCTGTGGGAGCTGCTAGCACAGGCACTGCTTTGTCCGCTGTCTGTGGACCTCCACACGTGGGAACAACCCAACCCACTGAACGGCAGCAGCGCGCACTTAAAATATTCCACATTACTCTCAGAACAAGACTCCAGATCTTCTGTTCAGAAAACGCAATGCTCAAATGACAGGATCACCTGATATTGATATGGAGCATATGCCTAAAAAGACGCAAAAGATACCAGAGAAATTTGCCTCTTTGCTTTCCTTTGGTGGATACTGGGGTGAACTATATTCAGGGAGACCAAGCACTTTTTTCCCTCAAAACAAAGAGTCCCCTCCATTTCCTTTTGCTGTGGCATCCTCAGAAAAATATCACATGCTTTTAATTTTATTTACCTCATGGTGTTTTCTTTTTGGAAAATAAAAGGAAGCCCATTAACTATCATGTAGAGCAGCGGTTCTCAACCTGTATATTGTGACCCCTTTGGGAGTTGAACAACCCTTTCACAGGGGTCATCCAATTCACAACAGTAGCAAAATTACAGTAATGAAGTAGCAACAAGAATAATTTTATGGTTGGGGGTCAGCACAGCATGAGGAACTGTATTAAAGGGTCGCAATATTGGGCAGGTTGAGAACCACTGATGTAGAGGGAAATGATCAGTGCCCGGAGGCTAAGGGATGAGACTGGAGCTTCCAGTCTTGAAAACCCTCCAGAATAATTCTACTCTGTCCTATAGGGTCATTGTGAGTAAAGACTAACCACTGCAACAGTAGGGACGTGTGTGTGTGTGTGTGTGTGTGTGTGTGTACATGTGTGTTGCTTACCTGGTGCTGCTATAACACAAATGGAAATGGGTAACTTTGAAAAGCAAAGATTATTTTTTACAGTTCAGGAGACTGGAAGTTCAAATCTACAATGTTTGATTTCAGTTTCTAGGAGCTGCCAGTAGTTGTAGTTGGTTCTGTCTCTGTAGTCTGCATTCCTCTTCTGTGAAGATCTGTCTCCATTTTGATCTAACTTAGTGATTAGATTTAGAATTTACCTTACTAGGTAGATTGATATACGAAGATGATATTTATTGGCAAAGGGGTCAGGATTTCAGTCCTATTTTTTGAGGATGCTATTTAATCAGACAGGAGTCACAGTGGCAAAACGGCTATGTGTTGGGTGGCTAGCCATAAAGCTGGCACTTTGAAACCACCTGCGGCTCTGTGGGAGAAAGATAGGGCTTTCTACTCCCATAAAATGTTAGTGTTCTTGGGAACTCGCAGAGGTGGTTCTGCCCTGCATGGTAGAGCTGCTATGAGCCAGCATCACCTCTATAGCAGTGAGTGTTTAATTTACAGCATTACCCACGCATCTGTGTAATTTCGGACAAGTTCAAATCATCATCTAGACATGGGAGTTGAATTTGATAAGTTTTAAATCTCTCCAAGTTTTAAAAAATCATTTTATTGGGGGCTCATACAACTCTTATCACAATCCATACATCCCTCAATTGTGTCAAGCACATTTGTACATTTGCTACCCTCATTAGTCTCAAAGCCCTTGCTCTCCACTTAAACCCTTGGTTTCAGCTCCTCCTTTTTTCCAAATCTAGTGACAGTTGTATTTAAATTTATGATGGTAAAATCTGGTGCATAAAACCTCTTTAACCTCTTCAAAAGAGAAGCCCTTTCTTTGAAGACTAAGGCACACCTAACCCGAGCCATGATCTCAATTGCCCCAGATTCCTGTGAAAGCTGCACCGGGGCAAGAGAAGAGCCGGCCAAATGGATGCAATTGCACTGGAGTGTTGGTGCTGAATATTGAACATACCGTGTACGGCTGGAGATGCGCACAAACAATCTGTGTTGGAAGCAATAGAGCTAACATATGCCTTAAATGTGAGAACAGCCAGGTTTCGTCTCATGTCCTTTGGCTATGTCGTCAGGAGGGATTGTTCTTTGGAGGCCAACATGCTTGGCCAATTAGAGGGGCAGTGAAACAGGAGGCAGACCCTCAAGGAGATGGGTTCACCTAGTGGCTGCAGAATGGCTCAAATCTAGCAATGGTTGTGACAATGGAGCAGGAGGAGCGGTGTTTTGCTCTGCTATGAGTCATAACTCACTTGATGACACCTAACCATAATCACCTGGATTCGTTAAGAAGCCTTGGGATTGCAGTGATTGACCTACCCCTTGGCTAACTGATCGAACCCACCAGACTCTGTAGGAGAAAGGTGTAAGACGCTGGTTTTATAAAGACATGTGGCCATTTGAACTTTATGGGGTAGTTTTCTAGGGTTACTATGAGTCATTAAGAGGGGGGTGATTCCTGAAATTATTTGAAGAATATGTACTAGTAAAATCCTTTTGATAGGATTACATGGTTTGTAAGATCTGGCGTATTCCAGGTTAGGTGTCAGAACTCAATGTCTCAGGAAATTGTTATCTCTCACACCCCAATTTAAGAAGCTGGAGCTCACAGGAGGTATCTAGCCGTTTGCTGAGAGGTTAACACAGCTTTGATACATATGTTGGAGGTAAAGAAAAATATGCAAGTAACCACTACCATCCATACACATGTATCTAATAGTTTATGGAATGGTAGATTTCATCTGGATCGGTAAGGAGGTTTATGAGCTGAGTTCTCTGAGCTGGGATGATGTTATTACTTCATTTGGGGGAGTTTGGTGAACTCCTCAAGAATAGATCAACAGGTATAGCTACATGTATTGGTCCTTTTCAAAAGATTCTGTTATTAAGTGAACTTTGAAAATGCATACCATGGAGTGAGAATCTCAGAAAATATCAATCTGAAGCTGAATGAATCTGAAGACATCTTTGTATGATTTCCTATTTAAGAACTTCTGAATCCATTCAAAGATTTCAAAGTATTGTGTGGGTGAGTTATTATATATATGAAAAAGATGAGACAGTTTATTTCCATCAAGATTTATTTTATGTTATATGTACTTACAAGTGATATGTACCTACTTGAATAATTTCTATAATAAGAAATCTGCTTAACTACCTATGTAATATTAGAGTTTCCTTATTCTTTTTTCTTCTTTTATTATAATAAAAAAAATCAAGAAATAAACACCCTTGCTCAAATACTTGGATATTATCTTTTTATTCCTCAAATTTTATAGAACTGGTTCAAGTATGTGCACTTATTTTAAGACATATTGCTTAATTTTCTTCAATAGCATAATGGAATATTACTATATCTATTTCCTTATATACTTTCTAAAACTTGACTCTTTGCTTTCACTCTTGACTAGGAAATTGGTGAATGCATGTCATTTATGTTTAAATATATATTTCTTTGTTTCAGCTAGTAGTTCTGGGAAACTCCATGCTACATTGACTAGTTGAATTTCTTCATTTGAGAATTCCATCTTTGTAGTTTTGGTTTAGATAATTTTTCCTATTGAGGATTTTCCTTTTTCTCTGATTTGAAAGTGATCTTTCAATATCAAAGATAGTCACTCTTTTTCTTTCAGATATGAAATATTTCCTCATATAATATACTTCGTGTATAGTAGCATTTTCCTATGGCAGTTTTATATTTTTATGAAGAAAAAGGAATAAAAAAGGAAAACTATCCAACTTCAAATCAATAGTGAGTTAGTGTGTTTCAGATGTTGTGTTTTCTTTCATGGTTAGGAAGGTATTCCCTATTTTAAAAAAAGGTGTATATTTATATATTCTCTTGCATTTTATTATAGTACTTCAATAATTTGCATTATATACAGTATTTTCCATCCTTGTATAAGTCAAATTTGGATAGTTTATGATAGGGACATAGTATTGGTCTTGATTCAATGGATCTGAATTCCTAGTGGGTTCCTAGACCCATTACTGAGTCTATTCCTACTCATAGTGATCCTGTCTAGGGTCTCCTTGGCAGTAAGTATTTCCTGGATCAGATAGCCTCGTCTTTTTCCTATGGAGTAGCTAGTGGATTTGAATTCCTTACCTGGCAGTTAGCAGTCTGATGTTTACCTGAAAACAGGTCAGTGAGCTTCTTCATTGGACAGCTTGGTGTGAGTGCAAAGAGACTACAGAGATCACAAGGAGGGAGAGACTGATTGATGCTTACCTTCATGAAGAGAGAGATCACTGAAGCTACGGGTGCTACACATAGCAAAGTGTGCAAAGAAACTAGATAGTGCCCCGCTATCAGAAAGAACAGTGTCTGGATTCTTAAAGACTTGTCTTCAAACAAGCAGCCATCTAAGTGAACAAAACTAAGTTCATAAGAAAGAAGCACACCAACCTGTGTGATCCAATAATTGTGAACAATATAATCCCAGTGATACGGAGGGAATGGTATCAGAGCTTAAATTACGAACATCTGGTTTGCAGAAGGCTATGGTTGACAGTTGAAGGCAAACATCCATTTTCAGTGTCCACACATAGATTAATCCTCATATGAATCCCCTCTGACCATGATCGAGGGAAGTGCAAAACCTTATTCTCAGACAGAGTGCTTTGTAAAGCTGATTATGGCAGATCTAATTCAGTTAAAATGTAATATCTTATCATTGGTTCTCCCATTTGACCCATTTAAAACTTCTTTCAGTTAAAAAAAACAAAAAAGCAAGGGGGAAGACACATGGAGTAAGCCTCTGGTGAATCCCCTCTGATCATAGACTTGCTATCATACATATCATGCAGAGTACATTAGAAGGAGGATTATCGCAGAAGCAGTTAGGTTAAAATTTAACACCCTGTCATTTGATTTCCCTTTGACCATATTTAGATTTGCTCTAGTTTTTAATATTTTCTGCTTTCATTTTGATTGAGGTTTTGGTCTTCCTTACTTGGTAATTGTTTGGTATGTTTTTCCATATATGAAATCCAGGATAGGAAAATCTGTAGAAACAGTAATGGGATTGCTGATTTCTTGAGGATAGGAAAGGGAAGGTTGAAGAGAAACGGGAAGCTTATAAAAATGAGTGCAAGAAAGAACAAAACTGTCTAAAATCTATATTGGAGATAGTTGTACAACTAATTTTAATATGATTGAACTATTGAATTGTATGTTATGTGGATTATGTGCCAATCAACCTGCCTTTTTTTTTTTTTTAAATAGGATGCGAGAAATGTTTCGGTGGAGTTGCCGGTAGAGGAGAAAGAGGATACAGGGAAGTGAATCTGTCAAATTATTCTTTTCTATCTTCATTTACTGATTTTCCATTGTGCTAAGACTGAGAGCCAAATGTCGAAGAAAGCCTGTTCTCTGTCCTCAAGTTATCCTGTGAGGGATGTAAAAAAGCAAACCAGGAATTTTAGTAGAGTAAAATAAGTATTTGTGTAGAGATTTACCCTGTTTAGTCTATCCGTAGGGGTCAAAACAGGAATTATGTCAGTTTGAGAATTGTCAAAAAGGAAAGACTTATTTGAGGAGATTAACTTGAAATTAGTTTTGAAGAATAACTTCACAGAACATGAAGCATAGAATTCCAGGCACAAGAAACTTCACGTGGAAGACAAAACTGTGAGCAGTGCTTGGAGACATTCAGTCACTACAGGCCACTTTGCAGTGTGGTTTATCTAAGAGAATTTCAGAAAAATAGTTTGAGGAAAAAATTCATTACCTTTAATTCAATTTTTCCATGAACTTTTTAAGTCCTTCTCATCTATCGTGTGGCAGAAGCCAAGTCTGAAGTGACATCAAGCCATAAGGTCCCTGGGAGTTAAATGAAGCCATCACAACCCAGTCTTGAAACCTAGAGAGATTTTCCATCAGCAATCTCCCCTAGTCTTTGTTGTGTTGTGTGCAAAGCAGAAGGGATACTACCTAACTTGTGAGATGGAAGTCAAGGTCAGAGACATAATATCACAGGCCCTAATCACATAGGAGTTATTACTTCTTAATTTTGATTAGATATCCATTTGCATAATACAAGTAGCTACCACCCATTGTGCTTTTGTGGTATTGTGGTGGCTTGTGTGTTGCATGGTGGTATTGTGGTGGCTTGTGTGTTGCGTGGTGGTATTGTGGTGGCTTGTGTGTTGCTTTGATACTGGAAACGGTGGCACCAGTGTTTCCAATACCACCAGGGTCCCTCATAGTGGCTGGATTTTAGCAGTTTCTAGACTGACTATGAAGAAAGACCTGGAAATTTACTTCTAAAAAATAATGAATGGAAGGAAACCCTAGGAAAACAAAATATCCTCCATGACTTTGAATATCTTACTTTGGATGCACCATCAGGAGGGGCTAATTGCTGGAGAAGGACGCCATGTTTGGCCAAGTAGAGGACCAACAAGCGAAAGGAAACTTTGAATGAGATGTGTTGATGTCATGACCTCAACGATGGGCTCAAACGTGCCAATGCTCATGAAGATAGCGCAGGACTTGGCAAGGCCTCCTTCTAGCTATTCTACATGAGGTCTCTAGGCATTGGCATCAACTCAACCACAGCTGACAACAACGGAAACAATAAAAGGAATCTTTTTTTCCAGTGAGCAGAAACAGTTCAGGATGATAGAATTATTGCCATGCTAACTTTTTGTTCCATAAATTACATTTAATTTTTTTAAAACTTTCATTTATTTATCAACAAAATGAGTGGTAAGAGTTAAGGATGGACGAGGAAGGATATTCACATTTCAAACATGGACTGTTGTAAAAAAATCTGTAACACGTTAGTTGTTAATTTAAAGATTTTCAGGTGTGCAATTTAGTGCTATCCATTACATTGATCAAGTTGAACAACCATCTCATTTTATCAGTCATTTTCTCTCAGGAATTCTGTCTCGAATGATGGATACACACACATATATTTATTAGCCTGAGTTTAATGAGGTCTCTTCCTTAGCCGCTGAGCCTATTGCCTGCTTCTTCTGATCTGCCCTCTGAGGCTGTCCTACAGGTAACTCCCTTCTCACTTACTCAGCAGTGGCAGCGGAGAGTAAGAGAAGCCCATGCTATCAGCAGCACTGGCTCATGTGCCAACTTGTCCATTAATCTTCAACCTTTGGTGACCCAGGGGTGTTGCCCAGGTGGCACAATTGAGTCATCTTGGAATCACACTGATAACGGTCACAACACCAACTTGGCAGATAAATATTCAGGCTTTTTGCTGCCAAACCCAGTGGAGTTTCCTCATTATACCTTTATGTTTACCAGCTTCCCATGGATGATAAAAAAAAAAGGGTGGAGGGGGAAAGTTCAGGGAGTTTTCCTGGGGGGTTTAGACCGTTTTATGGTATGATCCCTACTCTCAGCCTATGGGGATTCTAGTTATATTGGCTGGTGTCTTCTGCCTTACAAGGTCAAGCCAGTAAAGCCGTTCTGTGAGTGGGAGTTTTATATCTAAAAAATTACTATCATGCTTATTGACATATGCATGATTTCATGAGAGCCTCATTTTAGGGCCCCGCCCTCTTTCACCAGTGTCATTACCCAGTATTGTTGGTTGATGTATGGGTCTCCAAAAATATGTCCAAATCCTAATTTCCATCACTTCTGAGGGTGACGTTATTTAGGAAAGAGCATCTTTGCAGATGGCATTAATTGACCCTTAATAAGAGGATGCTAAGCCTTAACCCCAACTGTTATAAGCATCAGAAGAGGCAGAGCGCGTGCCAGAGGGGACAGAGGCAGAGATTGAAGTCACACTGCCACGCTCTAAGGAACACGGAGTTATGATAGTCCTTCCTCAGCTGGCTTGGGTTCTTATCATTCATTTTGTTGAAAAATAAATGAGCCGTGAAAGATGTTGAAAAATTTATATAAAATCGAGCCTTGGTTCAGAGGGATTATGGTTCTGCGGATATCCTACATTTGGATGTCTTACCTCCAAGATAATGGGAAATACACTTTTGCTGTTTCATACTACTCAATGTTAGTATTTTGTTATGGTAGCCCTAGGAGTGACCATCCCCATGTAGTAAGTGGCAAGTTTAGAGTTCATATGCAGGTCTTCTAGCTCCAATTTCATTTTTCAACCTCGATTGCAGCCGGTTGGGTTTTCCACCTGGCTTTTGGTAATGTTGCTAGTTGAGGAGAGAGTGTGCATTTTGGCTTACAGACCTTGTAGGAGGAACACTTTCCTTTTCACGTGGCATCATTGTGAGTGCCACCTCTCAAGTGCTGCTGCCCGTTTGCTTAATCTGGTCTTTCACTCTCTAATGGCTACTTCATGGTTATGGATTTCTTTCTGTACATTTATCAGGTCCATCAGTTCACTTTGGCTGTATAGAAAGGAGTCTGGGAACCCAAGACTTGAGAAGTAGCTTCCAGGAACCTGTTGTGTGATTCTAGAGAACCTTCTAATCCTTGGGATAGGATTTATTTTCTATATGAATGAACAAAGTGTCCTAGGTTGTTGATTTTTTTAGGGATCCAAAATTCAAAAACATTTTATTCAACAGAAAGAGTAGTCCAAAATGCAACCTACAAGGCAAAGTATAATAGTTCTAAAGTTATGTGCATACATTTGAAAGCATCAACTGCATGAGGTTGGGGAGGAGATTACGAGTAAGAACCTTGGTTGCTGATTTTTAATACCTCTTTTTGAATCATAAGAACTCTTTTTCTACTCAAATGAAATCTGATGTGAAACTCAATAGATTAAACAGTGAGTGAGTTAGTTTATTGTGCCAACCTGGCCGATAAAAACATGTGGGGTTAATGGAAGGGCAGAGGGATAAATGGCTCAGTGAGTCTCGCCTTTCTAGTTTTCTGGTCTCTCTTTGTGATGGTTGGACCAGGGTGCAGCTGCCTCAGCCAGTTCCCTGCTTCAGCCTACTTCCTGCAAGACATCCCCGAGGAGAAACCCAGATGCAGCCCTGGGTGCTGGAGCAGCTGTGGAAAGACTCCTGCCAGCACTGAGATGTTTACACATTCACTGACTCGGCTTTCCTCCTGCAGTGGGCATCATTGCGTCTGTTTTGTGAGATGGAGGAGGATTTTGTGGGTTGATGCTGGACATGTGGTTTAATGGGTTAATGTTGGACTTGTGGGCTTGAACAGCACTGGGTGGGATATTTTCTGGATGCACACTTCACCTTTATATAGAACTCTCTCTTAGACATGAGTCTCTTTGGATTTGTTTCTTTAAAGTATCCAGACTAACACAAACAGACAAGATCAACTGACTCTGAAGCAAGGGTGGAGCTCAGAGTGTTGCCTTATTGACTCCCTTTTGTCTCCACAGTGGTTCTTGGAACAGGGATCCAGGTGATGTGTCCCTAAGTTATGGTTACTAGAGCCCCAATGTTGGCGAGTTCTAAACTGCTTAACACTCACAGCAAGACGGGAGTTTAGAATGATTGGAAAGCATGACTCTGAAGCCAGGATGTTTGAGTTGAATTCTAAGCCCTACCTTCAGACCAGCTAGATCACCTTTGGCAAATCCCTTAATCTCCTTCTGCATCGTTCAAAGAGACATAATGATAGTCCCTACCTCATAGGGGTGTGACGAAGATTACAATAGTTCGTATATGCAAGCCATTTAAAATAGTAGCTGTTTCTCTCTAAGTGTATTATTATCATCAGCATCTTGAGGATCTAGCAGAGCTTTGTTGGCAGTGGAAATGTAATAGTGGCCCTTAATTAGCTGGCTTCTGCAGACACGGAAGAGCTTTCACATATTATGTGGTTCACGTCACTTACACGTCCTCATATGGAGACTTACCTGTGTCGTCCCTTAAAATGCAGATCTCTGTGCCACCCTCCTAGATGTGGAGAATCTGCATCTCTAGGGGAACAATCCAGACATTTGTCCTCAACATTCTTATGAAAAGGCAAAAGGGTTGTATGCAATTTTGGAATTTCATAGATGCTAAAGCTGAACACATGGGAGAAGCCGTGGTTTACTCAAGGTCAGAGTTAGTGGAACAGGGACTCTGCGGAATAGGTCCCTGTCTCTAGTCCAGTGACAGTCGCGTTGCATCTCTTTTCTCTCGGATGGTGCTGCCCTTTCTTTCCTGGGGTGTACAGAGCAATTTCAGGTGGACTTTACCTGCCCGCCCAGGGGAGTGATGCCTGAGTTAAAGTCTCTTCGCCGAGTTTGAGTTCTCGTGTTTATTTCTTTGACTTTGTGCCTCTGGGATAAGCTCCCTGGGCACCTGCATCTCCTGAGTGATTTCCAAGTCTGGTGACCGTTCTCGGTGTCCAGTTTGCACAGGAGCAGTAATACATTTAAACCAGGGCCACGATGCAGAGCGGGCAGAGAGCCAGTGAACATGCCCAAATGCTGAGCGCACCTGGCCAGTTGGCATCATGTGAACCACTTTGGAGCCTGAGGACCGAAACCCCAAATATGCTTCTCCTCAGAGTCGCCAGAGCATCAATTATCAGTGTTATTGTTATTATCACTGTCAGCATCACGGCCGTCGTTCGTCTCTTACATTTCAAGCTAGGTAACTGGCTTCTGTGGGTTGGAGCAGTCCTGCAGGCAGTGTGACTGCTGTGAACGTCGCACAAGTAAGTGTGTGTGTGTGTGTGTGGGTCCTGCCCAGCCCCCGGCAGCTCAAAGGGTCATTTTCTTAGCAAGCCCCCTCACAAAGCTTCAGTCTCGTTATCACTGCGAGGCCCATTTCCCATACCCTGGGCTTGCTGTAACAATCAAGAATCTCAAAGAAGCATGTAGAGGGATTTCTGAGCAATCTTTTTAGGGGGAATTAGGATCCTGTCCAAAGGGAGAAGGTCAGAGGACTGAAGCAGGGAGAGAGCGTGGGGCAGGGTGGTGAGGTGGTGCCTACTGAGGAAGGGCAGCCCTTTATTCTCTGAGTGGGAGGAGCCCTTGAACTTGAAGAGGGGAACGCATTTAGAGATCAAAAGATACTATGTAATTGGAGTCCAGGTCCTGAGGGGATATGCCAATTTAAACTTTGCGGGTGGGATTGCTTTTGGCTGGTGGAAGAAGAAATTCAACTTGGTGCCTTACAAAGCACCCTGCTTCGTGTTTACTTCACTCAGCCTCGCTCTGTTGCTTCAGATATTTAGTCCAACTTATTTTATGATCAAGGGGGTGCTGAATCTTAGGCTCATACATTTTTATTGTATAGTTAAAATTGTTGTACAGCTATCAAATTTGCTGCCATCGAGTCAATGTTGACTCATAGTGACCCTATAGGACAGGGTAGAACTGACCTGTGAATTTCCGAGACCGTCTCTCTTTACAGGAGTAGAAGGCTGCATCTTTTGCCCATGGGTTTGAACTGCCGACCTTACAGATCCCAGCCACCGAGTCACCACCAGGGTTCTTTTGTACAACTGGCGATAACACATTCTGGGTGGAACGAGCATTTCTCACGCATGCAATTTAGGGAGACCAATTGCACCTGTCATGTTGTGCAGCCACCGCGACACTTGGGAAATGGTTTGTGACCATGAACAGACTGTGTGTCCACCTGTACTTTCCCAGTTCCATTGCCTCCGACCACGCTTCTGAAGGCCAGGATTTTTCCTAGGCAGTGCGGTAGTGATTCCAAGAGTGGATAATCGAGATCTCTCCTGTTCTCCCAGACATAACTTTGTTGTTCTATACCCAACCTTATTTCACAATTTATTTTATTTTTCCATGGGGTAAACATTTGGCATGGCCTACAATGTAAGGGGAATCAATCATGAAGCATGTACCTGGTGTGTATTAAACAACCAGGGCTAAGCAACAGTTCCCAGGTCTCCTATACCGTCATGTGGAAGGTAAGGGGGTGCTCCGAGATTCCCAAGTGCTTTCTGACTCACTTGGAAAATAGCAAAGTATCATAATTCTAATTTTGTTGTGGACTGGTAGATATTTAAAATGGGAATAAAAGCCAGAGATTCCACAGTAGCTTCCTCATTTTTCAGATAAGGAAATGGAAACACGTGTTTGCACAAGGCCGCGCTAAGCAGCTGGTACTAGAGCTAGATACACAGCATGGATCTCCATATTCTAGCTATTTTGCAACCAGTTTATAGTTGTTCTTTTTTAAAACATTTTATTAGGGGCTCATACAACTCTTATCCCAGTCCACACATATACATACATCAATTGTATAAAGCACATCTGCACATTCTTTGCCCTAATCACTCTCAAAGCATTTGCTTTCCACTTAAGCCCTTTGCATCAGGTCCTTTTTCTTTTTTCCCCTCCCTCCCCACTCCGTCCTCCCTCATGAGCCCTTGATAATTTATAGATTGTTATTTTGTCATATCTTGCCCTATCCGGAGTTGTGGTTTTTTTTTAAGCAACCTAAATTTTATTTTATTATGTGCTTTTCACTGAGGTGAACGATATACTTACTTGGTGTATATATGTATGTGGATGGCTGTATGTGTGTGTGTGTGTGTGTGTGTGTGTGTGTGTGTAAATGAAGAAATGAGAAACACTCCCAGTCTTCCACGTGCTTACAGCGTAGGCTGGGGTATGAAACTTACATAGGTTAAAAACAAGTGAATGGTACAATTCAGCAGTGCTTCCCAAATTTGTATATGTGATAAAAATCATCTGGGGACCTGGTTATAGTGCAGCTTCAAATTCAACAGGTCTGCGGTAGGGCCTGCAATTGTGTTTCTTACAAATTCTCAGATAAACATGTGCTATCACATGGGACATGCTTCAAATAGCAAGGCAAGGCAGGATATAATTAACGGCCAAATTAGGTACTATGATTACGAAGCCTGAAGGAGTTCAGAAGAATGAAAACTACTCAGTCCAAGTTTCACGGAGCACATCATTTGAGCCCGTATTGAATCATGGCCTGATGTTGGATTGGGAAAGGAGCAAGGCAAAAAAGGGGTAAAATAAGTTAAGTGTTAATGCACACGGGTGTGAGTAAGTGAGATGGGCTTTTGAGGTGCTAAGGGAACTTGACAGCTTGGACCATCTCGTGTGCATTGTGCAATCATTCTGCTTCTAAGAATACTGTCACAGCACTTAGAACCCCCACCGATCCCTTCTCTGGTGTGTAGACCCCGGGCAAGGCCGTCAAGCTTGTGTGTGACCTGGATTTAGTGACAAAGAAGAAAGCGAATAGCATGAAGGCGGTGAGGTGCCATTACTGAGCACAGAGTACACACAGACCGTGGCGTTGGTCTTGTTTGTTCGCCGTCGCATCCTTCCTCTGAGGGAGGTAAGCTGACCTGCTAGGGTTGCTGAGCGGAGCAGGAAAGATGCCGATGACCTGTTGTTTCCAGGCAGCAATCAGGGAAGACTGGAGGCCCGTCAACAGCTTTGTGAGTGAAGTGGAAAGTAGATCCCATCCCAGCCAAATCTGGCTTCCTGGCTGGCACCGTGCGGGTCATCGTGGGAGAGAGCCTGAATCAGATGACCTTGGTAAACTACTCCAGGACTCCTGACCCGCAGAAGCTGTGAGACAATAAATGTTTATGCAACTGCTAGATTTGGGGGTAATTTGTTACACAGTCATAGAAAACAAATACAGTGGAAAATATTTTGAAAGGAAAAAGCAGTAGGGTGAGAACAGATCTCAGGATAGGGATCCATGAATTCATAGTAAATTGGACAGGGCATTAAAGTCCTCGTTAAGTGCTTGGTCTTCAATAGCTTTCCGGAGACATAATTTATAAACCATATAGTTTACTGATTAAAAGTAAAAAAAGTTAATGTTTTTTGTACATTCAGAGTTATGCATCTACCAATGCCATCACATGGAGGAGCTCCTGCCACGCCGTCTAGTCATTATTCTCTATCGCCCCTGCGCCCCCCCGCCAGCCCAAGGCACCCCAAATCTACTTTCTGTGGCCTTGGTTTTTCCTCTTTTGAACCTTTCAGATCAATTGGATCATTTAAAACACATCTCCTTTTCTTGCTTCTTTCACATAACATTTTCAAGGTTTGTATGTGCGCCTGTAGTTTGTTTTTTGTTGCCGCATTGGCCCATTTTACAATTTTACAATTTTTCTTTGTACTATGGAATTAGAATTCTTACATACTCTCCTGTTCTAGGGGTGTCTTTTCACTTTGAATATACCCTGTGAGGGAGAAAGAAGGGGCTTTCTATCACGGCAAAGAATCTGTCTCGGAAACCTAAGGGGCCATTCTACCATGTCCAATAGGGTCACTATGAGTCAGCATTGACGCGATGGAAGTAAGGGATTTCCTCTGAAGTATAAACAAGTTTTACATTTTAATCTTTTTGTTTTGCCTTTTTCTTAACTTGTAAATTTTGTATGTTAGTAGCTTTTTTGCCTATGAGCGTGTCAGTGTTGCTGCTGTCGAAGCCATGTTCTTATGTGCCACTTGGGCGCTGTCAAAGCCATCTGCATTTGTACACACATATTACTATATCAGCAGGTCCACCTAGACAAGATAGGCTGGACAAACAATGAGAGAAGAAAATAATGGGACCAATGATCCCGGAGGGACATGAGAGTGTGGGAGGTAGGGGAAGGGAGGAGATGTTGGCCAACACAGGGACAAGGGAACAATGAGTGGTTCAAAACCAGTGGAGGGAGGGGATGGGAGGACTGGTAGGGAGTGACCAAGGGCAAGGTAACTGAGAGGAATTACTGAAACTAGAATGAAGGCTGAACATGGTAGTGGGACGGGAGGAAAGCGTAAGGAAATAGAGGAAAGGAGTAGGAGGCAAAGTGCATACAGAGAAGCCTAAATACAGACATGTACACATGTAAATATATTTATGATTATGGGGGCAATAGACCTATGTGCATATATTTATAGGTTCAGTAGTAGGGTAGCAGATGGACATTGGGCCTCTTCACGCACACTCCCTCAATACAATAGCACCTTGCCCAGCTAAACAGTCATTGCATGATATCCACTTTCCAGACATGATCACTGAAGACAGACGTGTGTGTAAGCAAACGTGGTGAAGAAAGCTGATGATGCCCGGCTATCAAAAAGATAAAGGGGTCTTAAAGGCTTGAAGGCAAACAAGGGGCCATCTAGCTCAGAAGCAACAAAGCCCACAGAGAAGAAGCACACGGCCTAAGCGAATACAAGGTGTTGAATGGACCATGTAGCAGACAACAAGGAACAAAAACCATCATTGTGTGATCACCTTCCTCACATAAACGCTGAAGATGAATGTGTGCATAAACAAGTGTGGTGAAGAAGGCTGATAGTGCCTGGCTATTGAGAGATATAGTGTCTGGGGACTTAAAGGCTTGAAAGCAAACAAGTGGCCATCTAGCCCAGCAGCAACAAAGCCCACACGGAAGCAGCACACCAACATGGGTGATCGTGAAGGGCAGAGGAGACCAGGTCTCAAACAACAAAGGCGGGGGGGGGGCGCAGGGAATCACATCACCTTGAATGAGGGGGAGTGCGTGATAGGGACCCAATGCCCATCTGTAGACAGCTGGACATCCCTTGCAGAGGGGTAGTGGGGAGGAGATGAGTCACTCAGGGTTCAGTGTAGCAACAATGAAACCCAAAACCGTCCTCTAGTTCTTGAACACTTCCTCCCCTCCCAATTATCACGACCCCAATTCTACTTTGCGGACCTGGTTAGACCAGAGGATGTACAGCGGTGCAGTAGGGATCTGGAAACACAGGGAATCTTGGAACGATGAACCCCTCAGGACCAGTGGTGTGAGTGGTGACACCGGGAGGGAAGGGGATGTAGAAAGGGAGAACCGATCTCGGGGATCTATGTGTAACCTCCTCTCTGGGAGATGGGCAATGGGAAGGTGGGTGAGGGGAGACGCCGGGCAGTGTAAGATAAGATAAAATAATTATTTATAAACTATTAAGAGTGCAGGGGAAAGGGGGGAGGAGGGAAGGAGGGGGAGGGGAAAAAAAGGAAACCGAGCAGATTCCAGGAACCCAAGTTTAAGGCGAATTTTGAGAATGACGAGGGCAACGAATGTATAAGGGTGCTTTGCTCAATTGATGTATGTATGGATTGTGATAAGAGTTGTATGAGCCCCAATAAAAAGATTTATTAATAAAAAAGAAATTGATTTAATATATTTTCTTTTGTCATATTCTATTTTTTATAGCTAAGATTTTGTCTATTGCCAGGTCAGGAATAATAGTTCTTACATGTAGGTAATATTATTCACTTTGAGTTACATTTTGTGTAATAGCTAAGAAAAGCCTTCAATTTAATTCTTTTACATGTGGACATACAGTTGTCCCAATACCGTTTGTTGAAAAGAACATTTTTTCCTCCACTGAATTGTCTTGTCATGTTTGTAAAAAATAAATTAATTTATCATAAATTTAAAGTTTAATTTCTAGACATTTATTTTATGCCTTGGATCTCTAAGCCTACATTTGTATGCCCAAACTACACTGTCTTGGAGACTACAACTTGGTAGTACATTTGATATCACATAGTGTAATTCTTGATGTGGCTCTCTCTGCATTTATCCTATATGGAATTTATTGATCTTGGATGTTTAGATAAATGATTACCATCAAATTTGGAGATTTCAGGTTTTCTCTCTCTTCTTCTGTATTATCACTACCTTCGTGCTGGTGTACTTAAACAGGTCCCATATATCTGTGTTCATTTCTATGCATCAATCTCTATGGATCAGTCCAAAAGTTCATTAATTCTTTCTTCTGATATCAAAACTTCCATTGAATCCTCTCAGTGAGTTTTCATTTGGGATTTTAACGTCTTTAACTCTGGAATATCTATGTGCTTTATATGTTTTACTTGATTGGTATTCTCTACTTGATGGGAAATTATTATACTTACCTTTACTTCTGTAAGAATGCTTTTCTTTAGCTCTTTGAATATTTACCTATATGTAATGCTGTTTTTGTTGTTAGGTGCCTCCAGCCAGTCGCAACTCTACCAGCCCTACGCATGACAGAACGAACCATTGCCTGGTGCTGTGCCAGCCTCACGATTGTTTTTGTGCTCGAGTGTGCTGTTGCAAACTCTGAGTCAATGATCTTGTCGACGGCCTTCCTCTTTTTCACCGCCCCTCTGTTTTACTAAGCATGACACCCTTCTCCAGGGACTGCTATATCCTGATTACATGTCAAAAGTACGTGAGACATTCTCATGACCCTTACCTCTAAAGAGCATTCTGGCTCTACTTCTTCCAAGACACGTCTGTGGGTTCTTTTGGCAGCCCATGGCATTTTCTGTATTCTTTGCCAGCACCGTAATTCAAATGCATCAACGTTTCCTCAGTCTTCCTTATTCAATGTCCAACTTTCACTTTCCTATGGGGCCATTGAAAAATACCCTGGCTTGGATCAAAGTAGCATCTTTGCTTTTCAATGCTTTGAAGAGATCTTGTTCAGAAGGTTTACCTAAGACAGCGTGTCATTGGATTTCGTGACTGCTGCTCACGAAAGTATTGATTGTGGATCAAAGCAAAGCAAAATTCTTGTCAAATTCAATATTTTCTTTTAAAAATTACTTTTATTGGGGGCTCTTACATCTCTTAGCACAATCCATCCATTTCTCCAGTGTGTCAAGAACATTTGCACAATACCGCCATGATCATTTTCAAAGCATTCTTTTCCCACTTGAGCCCCTGATATCAGCCCCCCATTTCTTCTGCCTCCCTGCCCCACCCACCTTCCCTCATGAACTCTTGATAAGGTATAGATTATTTTATTCATATCTTGCATCTTCCTCCATTGCCCACCACCCACTTTTCCATTATTCATCCCCCCTGGGAGGGGGTTCTATTTGATCCTTGTGATAGGATCCCCCTTTCCCCCCCACTCTCCCCTAATCCTTCTCGTATCTCTATTCTCCTTGTTGGCCCCGGGGGGTTATCTATTCTGGATTCCCTGTGTTTCGATCTCTTATCAGTAGCAGTGTGCATGTCCTGGTCTAATCTGATTTGTAAGGAAGAATTGAGGTCATGATAGTGGGGGGAAGGAAGCACCAAAGAACTAGAGGAATGTTGTGTGTTTCATCAGTGCTATACTGCACCCTGACTGGCTCATCTCTCCTTGTGACTCTTCTGTGAATGATTGTCCAATTGTCTACAGATGGGCATTGGGTCTCCACTCCTATGAATAAACTATGGAGAGGGTGACTGGCAACTATATCTTAAGCCTGTCACACCAAGAGTCAAGCTTCTGTTCTAGTAGCCAGGACTGGGTGGGGGTAAAGAATCCCCCTACATCTCAGCCCTCTTGCACTTCTGCAACCTGAAAGCAGGGGCAAGGGATCTGCCCTTTTGGAGAGAGCCCTTAGCTCTAGATGGGAGCTGGAGGGCAGAGCAAGGAGAAGTCTCAGGTTCTTGATCAAAGTCACCGTGATTGCAGGGAACTTATCCCATGGATGCAAGACTCAGTTGGAATTGGGTGTGATGAAAAGGAAGCAGAGTGTGGCTCAAATGCCACAGATTCTCACTGTTATTAACAAGATTTAGTATATATTTTTGAAGAGATAGATTTCCATTTGATGGGCAACTTGCAACTTTGATGGACAAAAGCAACTTAAAGGGTTGCTTTTTAAAGGTATTCACCCTGTGTGTGTGCATTAAAATGTTACGAGACTATTTTTTCCCATCAGCTGGTGCTTCTCTCCCCACTGCAAGTCCGCAGTGGGGAAAGTGCAACTCCACGTCCTTCACCTGTTCCAGGCAATAGTCCATCTTCTGTAGGATGCAGCTTTCTGGTCCCTGGAACACTTGCGTCATCCGAAGGCTCGCGCCCTGCAGCATCTAGAGAAAAGCGACTGTGTGCCACCTTTCATAGTTTCCTTTTGCGGTATGAGAGTAATTTTGTAAGATTGATACAACTGTTCCTATACGAGTCTCGAAACACACCACATTTTAAACTGATAACACCAGGACCTTGCAGCAATAAAATCCAAATTCTCTTTTGTCAAACATACCTTAAAAAGCATATTGTTCATGTACTTTGTTAACGAGACAGATTCTTGTTAAAAGATGACACTGGCCATGAGACACTTTTGTCTTGGGAATCCGAGAGAAATCAGGGGCAGGGCTGATTGACGTGTGTCAAACCAATATTGAGAAGAGGGTGGTGCAGTCAAGAGGCAAGAACTACTGGAAACCATGAGGGCACCGCAGCAATGGCTCTTAATTTCTTATCATATCACCTAGGGAGTGTTTTAGTAAGTGAACATATCTATCCAGTAATAGAAGAGCCAGGTAAGTAATACTACTGAGACCAAATGTGTGAGGAGTCTTATGTGTGCCTTGGGTTTTCAAACTTTCCTTTGGAATAGGGTGGTTTTCTCAGAGTCATTGCCATTTGAACACAGAAGTGTTTCCATGATTGAATCTGATACTGATCTACTGAGACGGCTTCATTTGCATCGTTACAGCTTTTCCGCTTATGGTGACTACCCCGTCCTGATTGCTTCCCACATTTTTCCTTGGGGAAAGAATTTGTATTTATATAATGGCTTCAAAGTGGTCACAAGGTAACAGCTTGTGTTGCAGCTATTTGCCCTTCAGTACCTTAAATTTCTTAAGCACAGTTCTTGACACATTCTTACAGTTGAGTTAAAAAATTTTTTTTAAAGGACATTGTGAGTGTTGTGATCGCTGAAATTCAGAGTGGACTATGAGGGGGGCGTCAAGAAACTCTGTAGTAGAGAAAAAGCCCATTGCTTATCTCTGTTCAATGTTTTCTGATTGTAGAGCATTTGTTTGAACTTTTGAATTTTGGCTTCTATGGTTATTTTCTTTTCTGCTAATTCTATTCTTCCCACCCACCATCTGAAATTCAGCCTTGATTTCTTATGAAGTCCCCTCTTGAACCCAAGAACATCATGCTGCTGTAGAAACAAGTACTTAAACAATTAAGTTATTTTGACATTGTAATCCCAGACTTTAATGATGTCCTTGAAAATATTACTCATTGCTGCTTAAAACATCTTTGGCAAGTGAGTGAGTGTTTTATTATTCTCCATTGAATGTTATTAGCTGGGGATAATCAAAAGCAGCTAAGACAAGGGTAAGATTGAAGCAAGAGAGAAAATCAGACTTGCTATGTGCTTGATTAATAATTAATTACATGAATGAAGTTGGGGGTGTGTGCCACATAGAATCAGTTATCCTGAACTGGAGCCAGAACCCCACAAGATGCTTCTAATTCTTCCAGTCCGGGCATTACTCCTGGTGCTTCATATCTTTCATGCACGCCCCCCGCCCCCAACCACCCACCCATCATCCACATGAGAGGGAGCTCCCAGTCAGCTGGTCAGCACATCGTTGTGAGGAAGAGGCCTTGTCAAGAGTGCTTTCTTCTAATCCCTCAACTTGGCTGTGGGTTGGAGGCAAGAAGGAAGTCATAGGGCATGCTCATCACCTTGCCATCAACTGTTCAGCCTTTTAAAAAGTGTTTTATTAGATACGTTTATTGGGGGCTCGTACATCTCTTATCACAATCCATACATTCATCCAGTGTGTCAAGCACAGTTGCACATATGCTGTCATCATCATTTGCAAAGTATTCTCTTCCCACTTGAGCCCTTGATCTCAGCTTCCCATTTCCCCCCTTATCTCCCCTGCTTGCCCTCCCTCACGAACCCTTGATAAGTTATAGATTTATTATGTTCATATCTTACATCATCCTCCGTCACCCCTCACCCACTTTTCTATTAATCATCCCTCTGGGAGAGGGTTCTAGGTTGATCCTTGTTATCAATTCCCCTTTTCTACCCCCACTCTCCCCTAATCCTCCTGGTGTTTCTACTCTCATTTTTGGACCTGAGGGGATTATTTAGCCTGGATTCCCTGGGTTTTGGTCTCTTATTAGTAGCAGTGTGCATGTTATGGTCTAATCTGATTTGTAAGGTAGAATTGAGGTCATGATAGTGGGGGGAAAGAAGCACCAAAGAACTGAAAGAAAGTTGTGTGTTTCATCGGTGCTATACTGCACCCCGACTGGCTCATCTCTTCCCTGTGACCCCTCTGTGAGGGATGTCCAATTGTCTAAGGATGGGCTTTGTGTCTCCACTCCATGTCTCCTCCATCACCCTCCCCGCAACCCTGCCATTCACATTGGGTATGATTTTGTTCTGGGTCTTAGATGATAGATACCTGATCCCATCAACACTTCATGATCACACAGGCTGGTGTGCTTCTTCCATGTGGGCTTTTTTTGCTTCTCAGCTAGATGGCCACCTGCTTATCTTCAAGCCCTTAAGACCTCAGACTCTATATCTTTTGATAGCCGGGCACCATCAGCTTTGTTCAACACATTTCCTTATGCACCCATTTTGTCTTCAGCAAGTGTGTCAGGAAGGTGTGCATCACAGAGTGTCGGCTTGTTAGAACAAAGTGTTCTTGTGTTGAAGGGAGTACATGAGTCAAGGTCCAGTGTCCATCTGCATCCTTAATTCTTAACATATAGATATGTGCACATAGTTCTATTCCCCTCTTTATATACATGTTTACATATGTACATACCTGTATTTAGACCGTTATAAATTTCCTTTGCCTCCTGGATCTTTTTTCTATTCCATTTTACTTTCCTCCTGTCCCACCATCATGTTCATTCAGGTTTAGTAATTCCTCACTGCTACATTACCCTTGATTAAGCCCCACTAAGAATCCTATATCTTTCACTCCATTGATTTTGGTTCACTTGTTGTTCCCTTGTCCCTGGGTTGGTTTCTGCCCACCCCCTTTCTTTCTCCCACCTCCCCTTTTCCCACATCCCCATGTCCCATTCTTTTCATCGCTGAATTATTTATCTTGCTTATCTTATCTAGACAGGCATGCAGATACATTAATAAGCACAAAAACCAGGCAAAGTCAAATAAAACGACAAAGGAAGTTAAGACCAACAAAAATAAAACACAACAAAACAACAACAAAAAAGGAAGCCACTGACAAAAAATGGAAAACCTATAAATAGTTCAAGGTCTCTTTGCTGGCCTTTAGGAGTGTTTTCCAGTTGAGGCAGATTGGGGGGTCACACTCTATTTCCAAAATCTATTTTTGGTATTCCCTAGGGATTTCATCACTTTGCTCCCCTTGCTGCTCTGTTGCATGCTCTTAGTGCTTCGCCCCAGCGTGATGGGATCAGATTGTGCACAATTCCTGCACTGTGTCTCCAGTATTGTCCCCCAAAGCGCTATGGTTTAGTGAGGGACCTCGTGTCTTGTGGTGGGACTGGCCCTACGGACCTCTCTGTGCTTTTTCTGCACTGGGCAGGAATATCGTCCCCGGGGTTTGGTGGGCCAGGATGTCCTCCCCTTCCTCTCCATCCCTTTTCATTTCTCCCATGTGCTCTGTTCATACACACCCCTCTCCCCAAGTTTTAGCTCCAGTGTTGTCCTCTGAAGAACATTCTTCTGAGGGGCGGAGTGGAATTGTGCAGTTTTAATCACCGATCTCTTCACTAACACTCACACCAACACTCTAGATGGTATACATTCTGAGACACATTACCACTTTATTAATATCTTCTGTATCAAATATATCAATCTACTGAAGGATGTATCACAAAAGAAAACTAAAGTGGGAAGAATGGCTTTTAGAATCAAGGAAATAATTGACTAGTTCAATATGGCATCATTTTCTGCCTCTATTTCCGTTGTCTCAAATAACTAGTGAGTCTTGATTGGCTGTGCTGGAGGTTTCCAACTAAAGCTGGGGCCTTGATGGCCATCCAGGCACCTGTGCCAGGTTTGGGGATGCATTGACTTTTGTCAGTCAATGTACTGCCACCCAGAGGGTTCTAAACTCTGTAAAAATAAACAAAGGGTAAAAGACAAAAGCCCCAAATGCTTGACTCAACCTTACTGCTAATGAAGTATCCACTTACTCGATAAATAATAAGCAGAGCTCATCTGTTTTGTATATTTCCATCCGATTTCCTTTCAATCTGAGAGTTCATTGGTTTTTTTTTTCTTTCCACTGACTAAAATCCTTAAAGAAATATAGTCATGTCACGAGATGAGACAATAACCTATGTCAGAGACGGTTAGCATGGGCTCTAAATCTGTGGTATCTCTAACCTCTGGCTGGTTTCTGTGTAAGCCCTTTCCCTTTGTTTCTTTTTTTAATGATAAATGATCATATTATGTTGTTATATTGCTCAACTTCAATTGTTTGCTCTGGTTGATAGGTTTGGTTTTCTTGCAGCAATTCAAAATAAAACCTAAACCATGTGTTCGATGAGAACAGCAGGATGTGGGGAGAAGAACTTCTCTGTGCATCTAAATGTCAAACATATTAACTTAAGAAAATACATTGGTCCTGCAGTGTGCTGTTGATTCAATATGCTATTATGTGGTGTTCTGAAATTCTGCTGTGGCTCTTATATAAAGGATAACATGCACGAAGCCTTTTCCAATTAGATTTACTACCTTCTTCCCCAAAGATTATAGTGCATGGCCTTAGATGGATGTTTTAGACACCAAAGATAGACACAAGTTTCATGAAACAAATCTCTGAGGTATTTTGATACCTGCTCTGGTCCTGCCTTATTCTTGATTGGACACCCTTGCTTGTCTGCAAAATGAAACTTCTTCAGTGAACCTTTCTTGATATTAATAACAGAAACATCTTATGAAAACTTTTTTAAAAAGTTGAGTTAATTTGAGCCACTTTCAAGTAATTTTAATTTGATTTTATTTTATATTTCAAAACATTTTTCTTGTTTAGTCCTTTGACTATGGAGCCTGCAGCTCTTTTGTTTAAGTCCTGACTATTTCTTCCAGTCATTTCTTCATCACCGTGCCCCCCTCCCCCGACATATGGTTCACACTTGGCTTTACTAATCCTACATCCTGGAACTATGATCTAAGTTTTCTAAATTCTTTGCTTTGGTCTGGCCTCTTCTCGGAATCTTTCCTCAACTTCTCTTGCTTATGAATAATTCCTCAAGTTCTGAATTCTCTAGATTTTCTGAATTTCATCTCACAACTGACACATTGAGTTATTGAATGGTGTGTACTCATTTCCAATGATTGCTTCTGCTGCTTCAGCAATTTCAATGATCCTTCAATCCTCCCAAACCACACTCACCGCCACCGCCTTGATTGGACTCACCGCGACCTCACAGGTAGCCATGAAGTCGCCAGGGTGTTTCCAAGTCCTAGAGCGCGTAGGGACAATAACACGCAGTATGAAGAGGCTTCACAAATGTTGTGTGATAATTCCATTATGTTTCAATCTTATTGTTTTCTCACCAATTTTTGCAGCCCCTCTTGTAATGCCTTTGTCAACTTTGTAGCACTTGGCATACTCTGTAGCACATGGAAATAGACCCAAAGTGACTAAGTTGTACTGAGTTTTAAAATTCAGATCTTGATTTCATGATAATGTTCTCATTGAAGTGGTGTTAGCACTGGTGTAGAAAAATGTCAGCTGAGCTGTTGCACACCAGCAAGCACATCACCCCAGCGTTACGTCTCATTGCATAAAGTCAAGTCGCTGGTGGACACGGAGTTAGAGTAGGTATAAATTACCCATAGATAGAATCTCAGTCCCCTAGAAAATTATATTTGCATTGGCATTTTATCTAGTGGTAACAATCGCTCTAAGAAGCCAAGATTTGCAATAAATTTTGACGTTCACTTCTGTAGTAGTCATGGAAAGCCATACGATTATTTTGCCGCACAATTGTAGCAAGCATATGCACACAGCCATTACCACCCATGCATATGTTTTAGGAAAACCATGCTGAAACCCCCTAATCAAAACCACTGATTTATGAGAGCAAATACAAAATGAAGACAAAGAATCGAAAGCAAGCCGTGGAACAAATTCAGTCTGGTTTGAAAAAAATCCAGAAAGTTTTCTTTACTAGATCCCATATACTGACTGGAAAGCCATTTCTTTAATTGCAAGAATGAGAAGCTCTAATGTTAACTTTATAGCAATATTATTTCATTCCAATGCCAGTTTCTTGGCTATGATGTGCATTCATCACCCCATGCACTGTATCTAATATGTGCTTAGAGGTTTGTGGACACAGGAAACTTGATGAGAATGTGGTTGACTCACTTCAATGCCAGTCCCTGAGAGAAGTAAAATGCCCAGGACAACTGGGTCATCTGCCAGCTCTACTAGGGCCTCTGGGCACAATCAGACAAAAATTGGTTTTGTAAGAAAAGGTTATTTCCTGTTTCAGCTGCTTATGCGATTTAAAGCTTCCAATTTGCTTTTCCTGTGTCATCAGGAAAGAGGCTGCTTTGTCTCAGTATTGAAATGTGGTTTCTGAGTGAGAAGTAAATGTGTAAATGATGGAGGGAAGGCATTTAGCATGGCTTTTGGGAGAAAATCTGTCAGATGCTTACAGTTCCTCTGTGCGCTTGGGGACCTTTGCTTTTCTCCTAACTGTGTCAATCACTTAAGACAGACACATTTCTTAACAGTAATCACATCCTTTCTCCTTCCCTTCACTTTCTCTCGTACATCTTTGATACGATTTTAAGTGTCTGCTTCCCTTTCTCTGTACTTTCATTTAACTCCACTTGCTGACTCAGTGTGTTTATCTCTTTCTCTTTCTTGAGGACAAAGTCCAGGATTCATCAATTTTCCCTACTAAACCAGACTGAGCTACGTCACTCCTCTTTTATGTTTTATGTGAGAAATAGGAGAGAATGTTGTTTATAGGAATGCTTAAGACTCAGGTTCTGCACTGTTTGGGGCTAGAGGACTGTTTCAAGAATAAGACAACTATGACTTCCCTCCCACATAAGAAAGCACACATGCAGATTCTGACACAACATTTGGATGTGTAGAGTCCCTAATTTCCCATGTCTATAAGTGAATCAAATTAAGATTTCCATGTGATCTGCCTTAGACCATAAAGAATATTGTACACACACACACACACACACACACACACACACAATTTTCCCCCGGTAGATAGATTTGACTGTAAGATGCTCATGTGGACATAGATGGACAAAGGGCGAGAGTAAATGGAAAGAAATGAGTTTATTATCAATGCCTTCATTCCTGTCATGATAACAGAAGCCTCCAAGGAAAGGAATGTACGAGTCACCGAAAATGTTATACGCTCATCTGTGTATTTATGCTTTTGGTGTGGATTGTTTGAGGATAAGAAGGATTCTGAAGACCTCTTTCACGTTCCAAATATATTCCAAACATCTGTTGCAAATGCATGGAACATAAATCTGCTAAAACATAAATCTCAGTTTCTGAATTCAAATGAATGCTCCTTTTCTTTAGCGCACAGTGAGCTGATTTGGGGACACACGTTTTGGTACCATAAACAGGAGTCGAAGAGTCTACAGGGTAGTCAGTCATAATGCTAATGAACACACATTGTTCTTAAGCCTAAACCAAATCACTCAGATTGAATAACTTATTGAATCTTAAGATTTTTGAAATATCCCAAATAAAACATAATTACCAGCAATACTTTACTATAGTTTATACTGTTACCCACTAAGCCTGAATGGGTCAAGATTTATTCCAGTGGCCCAAGGAGAAATTTAAAACTAAGTTATATTTGAGTTGAATCATTAAATGAAGTTTAAAAAACAACTTACTTTCCATTTCATTTTATATATATATATATATATATATATATATATATATGTATGTATATAGGGTATGTCAGCTACTAGCTATTGTGAAGTAGCCAAGGAACTTAAAAATCTAAACATCAAATAGATACAACACTGTTTCTGTGGAAATATCTCCATGATCTGTATGCTTTTCCAACATAATTTGTTAAAGGTCACAGTGGGCTGGGTCTCTGAGTTTGTGTTCGATGTAGTGTTGAACTTTTGTGGCTACAAATCTCATGAAGCAGCATGGTGTCCTTGAGGCCACTTGAGCGTGTCTGTCACTTCACAGGCAGCGTATTTCAAAGTGGTACAGATGGTAGGGACAGCATCAGCAGTATCTCAGAGAAGAGGAATTTATATTGTGATACCAAAATTATAATAAAAACATAATTTAATCACATGATGTTTGGGGCTTATCATACTATAGCTATTATTTAATATTCTATTGCTACATGCTATTCCTTGGGGATCCCCAGAGACTAAGAAAAACTTTCTTTCTCCCAAAACCAGATCTGTGTAAGGTATGTTGTGGGATTAAGGCTGACAACACAAAACTAGATTCTCTCATGATTGGTCAGTAGAGGATTTATTCAGTGTAGATTGTTGTGTCAGGTTGGGTTCTCCAGAGAAGCAAGGCCCATGATGCTTGTATGTGTATGTCTCTACAAAGAGATTGATATCAAGAAATGGCTTATATCACTGTAGAAGTAGGTCAATCTAATCTAGTTCAAGTGTGTAGGGCAGATGTAAACTGAAGGCTTCTTTGACTCATCTAACTGCAGAAGTTGATGAACAGGAAGCATGATGGGGAAGCAGGACAGCTACAGGCTGGTGGATGCCGAAGTACATGCATCCGAAGTTGGTGTAATGAATTCGAATGTTGACAGCTCCTGGGATCAGCAAGTGACACAAAGGAGACCAACAATCCAGATGCTGGCTACAGATCCAGCAGAAGGTGAAGGGGCAGAGAGAGCTCAGCCCTGTTGAGGGTCTCTATCTTATACAAAATACTGCATCTTCAAGGAGCTGTCATTAGGTTGGGCTCCATTTCCTCTTTCACTCAAGGGTGCCAAGTTGCCATAAACTCTAACCATCACAATTATAGATTTAAAGAATATGACAACTGAAATGTTATGAACTACACACCTCTTATTTATATTTCATGTTCTCTTTATGATCCGTTGTAAGTGCCTCACAGCAACCCTGTAAATAGACAGGATTGGACATGAGATACTTTTTAAAAGGTAGAAGGAAACAAAATAACATTTATTTTAGATCAGAGTGAAATTCCCTGCTTAGTGCAGCCTCCTAAATCATTCCTTGGTATGTCACATTTATGTTCCACTCTTTCTTTTTAGTGATAGTCAGTGTAGCAGCTGAATGTGTGCTGAGGGCCAGGGGGATTTTTGCTCTATATTTTGAAAAACTTTAGCTGGGTGCCAGCAGTAAAGAAACTTTACTTTCTAGAAGGAGGCAGTGTGCTTTGGGAAAAGTGAGAAGAGTATTGACATCTAGTTGTTTTCTTAGCCTGTTTCGCCACTTTTGTCTCACAAGCTCGCTACTGCTTAAGACAATCTTATTTTTATTCACAAATATAGCTACCAAGCATTAAGACAACTTAAACGTTGGTTAACCTCTACAAATGAGGACTGGTGACATGAGCTCAATCATTGTTGTTATCTGCTGTCCAGTCAGCGTCATATTCAAGGTGCCCGGCACAATGGACCCAAATCCTGCCTGGTTGTCTGCCCAGGTAAGAGCAATACTCAGGACTGGTTGCAGATTAACCACTGAGATGTATATAATTCTTATTGGCTTATTTTTTAGAAGATGATGACCAGGACTTTCTCCATAGGCTTTCTTGGTCTGGAAGCTCCCAGGAAACCTGTTTAGTGTTCAACAATGCAGAAGCCACTCATGAGACATGGCTGGTGGCTATGAGTGAGGTGCATTGGCAAGTAATAAAACCTGGTCTTTGGCATCAAAGGTGAGATTTCTACCAGTGTCTCTGATCCACACCATAAACCAAAACTCTAAACTCGTTGCCAGCCAGTGGGTTCCAACTCATGAAGACCATATAGGACAGGGTAAAATTTCCCCTGCATATCTTTGTGGGAGTCGAAAGTCTCATCTTTCTCTTGTGGAGTGGTGTGTGGTTTTGAACTTCTGACCTCGCAGGTAGCAGCCTAACATGTAAACACTGTACACTAGGTTTCCAGAAAACTGGGATCGTCTCCATCTAATCTTTTCCCAGTAGTTCCTGGTAGCCTGATACAGTCCTCTTTTCTGATAACCTACATTTGTTTTATAGAGCGAGTAGGTCCCAGTTTGCTTTAAAACTGCTCTAAAATATTCTATTTTTTTTCAACCAACAAACATAACACACTTTGGTAAGACAGTGAGAAGGTTCATTCTTTGAGTCCCATATTTTCTAACTCTTGCATCTTTGAAAGTCCCCACACGCCCACTTTCCCTTTGCTTGCTGTCCTGAACTTACCGCCATTTCAACTGGAATCTAGCCTCGCACATGCAACGCAGAGTAAGTGCTGTTCTGGATGGGAAACGGATTCTGGAGGCTTAGGATTCAGTCTTTCAATGATGGCCCAGCTTTGCTTATGGCCTGCTTTATGTACATTGTGCTGTTTGTCCACAGAAGAACACGGTGCTAAGGGAAACTAGAAGTATCCCTCTGTTTCATATTGAGCAGCTTCCTAGGGCCACTGCGGCCTTACCACTCCTCCCAAATGGGCTGGAAGTCACAGGGGTGTGTTGCTCCTTTTCGAAAGAGAAAGAAAGGAATACGATCGCCAGGTCTTCTTCGCTCACCACTTAGCACTCTGTGGACATCTAGGTCATGGTAATCTCCTTAAATGGAAATAATCATTGCTGAAAACCGCTCACTGGAAATTAGACAGACACTGCTCTCAGACATGGCATTGTTGAGAATGAACCGGAGGTTGACGAAGTTACAGAAACCCCCATGGAGGGTTAAGAATGACAACAGTAAGGTTACCCCAGAAAATCACCAATTAATCATGGGAAATGGAGACGCTAGATATTTGACTAGATTCTGTTGGGAATGCTTTCAGACAAAGCAAAAAAAAAGAACATTTTAAGAGGAAAAGACAGTATCCAAGTAATAATCAAATCCTTCCTGTTATTTCTCTGGGGGAGCTCCGGTGGCTTAGTGGGTTATGTGTTGGGTTGCTAACTGGAAGGTCAATGGCTTGAAACCACCAGCTGCACTGTGAAAGGAAGATGAGGCTTTCTACTTCTGTAAGATTTCGGGTCTTACAAGTCCCAGAGCAGTTCTACTCTGTTCTTAGAGGGTCACCATGAGTTGGGATTGAATGAACAGTAGTAAGCTTGAGTTATTTGTCTAGAACCAATGTTTCCCAAGGTGGGCAATACCACCCCCACCCCACCCAGGGGCTGGCTGGAATGATCCAGGGGGCTGGAAAAGCAGATAACTACATTTTATCCTGGATTATGAGTTATACTTATCAAAGCTGCTTTTAGTATCAGGGGTGAGGATGGTGGTGGACACAGAATTACATTTTTTTGTGTGAAAACTGTGCGGTAGGGCAAATAAGTTTGGGAACCTATGCTAGATGTACCTGGGTATTCCAAATAAATAGAAAAAGTATTTTTTCAAAATGAAAGTTAGAAAAATTTCTTCAGAGCTAAATTCTACAATGAGGTGGGGGGAATGACATGGAGGAATGGAATTCTCTTCTAAAAGGGCAATGAAGAATAAAAAAATAGATAATAAGGGTGTTTAATAAGCTTAACGAAGATATGCATTAGTTAGTTTTGTACTTAGTTTATGCTGACCTCTTCAGGAGGAAAAATAACCTGTAGGGTCCAATTAGGTAATCCTCAGACACACGTGCCTATTAAGCAGTGCATCAATTTGGTTACTCAAAATTGAGATGTATTGTAAATGTAAAATATTTACAGGACTTTGAAGATAGCAAAAAAATGTAAGGGGATCATCAGTAATTAAAAAACATGGATTATAAGTGGAAATAACTAATGGAGTGTAGGTTGAATTAAATATATTATGCAAGTTAATTTCGCTGGTTTCTCTTTATTTGCTTTATTAGACAATTTTAAGATGTACGGTCATCTCTTTTGTGGTTCACATCATATTTGGATGACACTGATTTAGAAACTGTAAAGCGATACCTCGTTGAACTAGTTTGACTTTCTGGCCTTCAGCCTACACTTCTGGGATATACGGTAGATAACCTGATGAGCCAGATCACTTCCACATAGGCTTTGATTATGTTTACCTAGTTCCTCGGTTTAAATCCTGTCTCCAATACAGGCTGAATACTTGAAAACCTATTTATATGAACTAGTGTATGTTTGCAAACTTGTAACACAGCCCATCTCATGTTAAGTCTTGCAACTTTTGCCCATTTGAAAATCATCTTTAAATGTAGCTCATTACCTGTGACAAGTAAATAAAGGAGTGTCCCCCAATTTCTTGGGAGAATCATGGGTGGAAAGTATAGGTCAAGGGTCAAAGAATGAGTCAGTGGCTGGGCTGGGCTTAGCATCTCTCTGACTCACAGTTTTATTCTAACTAGTTGACACTTGTCTTCTTGAGAAATACGGAGGGTGTTGGCTCTTTGCCCACGAGGATACAGAGGACTGCTGAATCAAGTTTGCCAAACCTGACAACCGACATAATAAAAATCACTTGGACTGCCGAGTTGGTGGGTGTTAGCTTGTAGTGACTCGCTATTGATGTAAACGCGGTAGTAGAGGCTACACCCCTGTTTGGGTCCAAGAAGCAGTGTGAGGGGACACAGATGTGAACGCCTCAGTGAAACACAAAGGAAACCCCGTTGGATAAGTCAGCGCTTTCCTTTTTAAGAAATGTTTTCAAAATGGAAACATTAGATTTAAACAGAGCTAAAAATAAATCTATGACAGCTTTTATGAGGCTGAAGCTTCGGAAAAGTGGGCAAGAGTGAGAAGTATTTGCACAGATTCACTTGTCTGCCACACATATTTGTGCAGCTTGACCGAAGGGGTCACACCTATGTTACAGGGATATTTACAGTTTGTTTGCTTCCCACAATGTTTGACACATTATTTTCTTACGTGGTGGGCACATTGATGTATGGGTCTGTGTAAGAGTCAGGCAGGCCTCCTGTGAGATTGGAGCTGCTCAAGGGGAAGGACTATGCGTCTGTCCTTCTGTGTTTCATGTACTGCACGTGCTGGCCACCACATGACAATGCTGAGTTGAGTTACTGCTTTGTTGGTTCTTTTCCTTCATTCAGTTGGCGTGCTTTCCCCTAGGAGAGAAAGAATGGAAACCTGAATTCTTGTATCACTCAGAGTCGATTTTATGGTTCAGTGCTTCCCTGCCTAAGCTGGCATGCTAACTATTTGAATATAGTCTATGTTACATTTATTTCCTGAATTTATGCTATATTTACCTTTTTGCATTTTATTTTATTATTTTAATTTACTATGTGTATTTATTAGTGTGTTCATTTCTTTATTGGTTTGAAGGGATTTTACACAGTGTGTGGACAATGAAATTTTAAAAAATGGAATTCTTTTCCAAACATTTTGATACCCCTTGTATAGTATATTATTTACTGTAAATTACACTTATTGCTTGAATTGTTTGCATTTTATGTAAAATAGTGCTTCTGTATATTGTATAATACTATTTGTTACTTGAATTTATTGAGTAAGGCTTTGTTGTATATGTTGGAGTATAAAAATAATTTGAAGAAAGAATTACCAATCATTTTATATTTGCCTTAGTAAATACCACAGAGTTGCCAACAGAGATTTCATGAAATCTTACATGATCTGTAGTGTGGTGGATATCATGATTCGCTGATAAAGAAGAGAAAGAGAAGAATGTCAAGCTGAAATGTTAGAAATCAAGTAGAAAAGCAGGGGAAAAAATCATAGTACTACAAGTACCAATCAATCAGAAAACACTCTTCAATATATAGGAATGTATCTATTAAATGAGGCATCTTGGTGGTATGGCGGGTTTAACCCTTGACTTGCTAACTACAAGGTCAGCAGGCCAAACCCACCAGCGACTCCATGAGAAAATTGGGCTGTCTGCTCCTGAAAAACATACAATCCCACTGTGCCTGTAGGGTCGTTACCAGTTGGAATTGGTTCGATGGTAATGACCTTTTGTTTGTTTATCCACTAAATATTTGATACATATCGCACTTGCGCTGCAGACTGATAGGCTTTGGGGCTGGCTGCAGAGGGATGGTGTTTATGACACTGTTGCTGGAAGCTGCTGAGTGGGTGTCACTGGGCTCAATACGTCTGTAGAGTCAACTTTTTCAGGTTCTTATTGTTTGTCATCAATCGCTCAGTGGGCTGTTGCTGTAGGACTCAGAATTGTCACCCTTTCTTTATAAGCTGCAGGATTAAGATGGAAGTTTCCCCAACACTGATAGTAGTTCTTTTTCCCCAGAAGCTGTTGAAGCTGTAAAAGTACCATTGCCTGACTTTGGTTCGGGGTTTCACTCTTTCCTAGGGGTACTTCCTTTCTTTTATTTACTTATTTTCAAAGATCATTTTATTGAGAGCTCTCACAGCACGTATAACAACCCACACATCATCAAGCATATTTGTACATATGTTGCCATCAACCTTTTCTAAATATTTACTTTCTATTTAAACCCTTGGCATCAGTCCCTCTTTTTTCCATCCCTTCCCGGAACCCCACAATTATGACCCCTTGATAAATTATTATTATTTTTCTTATCTTACACTGACTGCTGTATCCTTTCACCCATATTTCTGTTGCTTGTCCCCCTTGGGCAGGGAGGCGGTGTGGTGCTATTGGTTCCCCTTTCTCCCATCCTCCCCCTACCTTCCACCTACCCTCCCCCTGCCCTCCTGGTATCGCTGTTCTCATTTCTGATCCTGAGGGCTTCATCTGACCTGGATTCTGTGCGCCAGAAGCTATTACTGTACCAGTGTACAGCTGCTGTCTAGACAGAACTGAAAGGCAGGACTGGGGGTCATGGTAGTGGGGGTGGGGTGCGGTGAGGAAGCTTCAAAGGACCTGAGGAATATTGTGTGCTTCACTGATGCTATACGGCCCTGGTTTCACCATCCTTTCCTTGTGACCCTTCTGTGATGTTTGTCCTATTGTCCTGTGAGGGGATGGGTTTTGTGTGTTTGCTCTGACCCTCCTCATTCTCAACAATATGTTTTGTTGTTGTTGTTTTCGGTCTTCTGCTGCCTATTACCTGATCCTGTTGCTTATCTGCTACATGGCTACTTGTCTATCTTCAAGCCTTTAAGACGCCCAGATGCTATATCTTTTGATAGTCGGGCACCGTAAGCTTTCTTCCCCACATTTGCTTATGCACCCATTTTATTTTTAGCAATTGCGTTCGGGGGGGAGGGTGAGCATCACAGAATGCCAGGTTGTTAGAACAAAGTGTTTTTGCAGTGAGGGAGAGCTTGAGCAGAGGCTCAAAGTCCCACTTCCTCAATGTGTTGCATATAAATATCTGTACATAGGCCAATACCTCTATTTTTATGAATTAATATATTTACATAAGTGCACACCTATGTTTATACTTCTAGCCATATCATTGCTTCCTAGATCTTTCATCTGTTTCTCTTGACCTTCCTCCTGCCCCACGATCAAGCTCGCCCTTCTTCTGCCTCTTAGTAATTTGTCTCCAAAACCACCGGATCTCCACGTCCTCTTCGTTGTTGTTTTTAATTCCCCAGTTGTTCCCCTGTCTATGTTGTTGTTTGCTCATCGCTCCTTTCTCCCACCTCCTCCCACCTCCAAGTCCCTCTAGAACCATTGATCCCATTGCTCCCTTTGCTCCCATGCACCATGTGGGAGTGATCAGACCAGACTCCCTTCCTGCCATGTGTCCACCGTACCATACTGTCACCTGTCACAGTGTGCTCCAGGGAGCTCATGTCTTGAGCTGTTGTTGACTCTCCAGTCTTCTCTGTGCTTTCACAGCTCCATGTAGGGATGTCACCCTCAGGGTGTGGTGTGCCAGTATAGGGTGTAGTCCATCACTCTCTCTTTTTCCTTCTTGGTTTGCTTCTGTGTGGGCGTGGCAGGCCGGCCCCTCTCCCCAGGCTGTAGGTTTAGTGTTGTTCCTCTAGGACAGACTTCTAGGGAGTGAGTTAGTTGGGCACCGATTGGGGCCAGTCCTGTAGACCTTACTACTCATGACTCTCTCCACATGGCTAGGTTGCCCTCAAGGTTTGGCGTGCCATGGTGGGTCTGCACTCACACTCCCATCTCTGTGGAGACATGAACAATACCCTTCCCCTGCGTGGATTAGTGCCGTACCACCCAGGGCCATCATCTCCCTCTTCTTTTCCCCCCTTTTCCTGTCCCCCTCCCCCTTTCCCCTTGTTTGGGTTGGAATAACATGTACATCTTAGTGTGTGGACTGTCCGCCTCCCAATTATCTGCACCTCAACATGTCAAGTGTGAGCTATGTGGCTTTCCTTCTATACCCACTGCTCTCATTATACTTACCTCAGCGGACTCATGTTATACTTGTCCTTGTGTGATTGGCTAAAGTTGTTTAGCATGATTTCCTCCGACTCTTCCCAGGAGATGGGGTGCTTCATGTGATCATCAGTGCTTTTAAATGATGCATAGTACTCCACTGTGTGTATGCACGAGTTTACTAAGGCACTTCTCCATGGATAGAAATTTAGGTAGTTTCCAATTCTTTGCGATTGTGAATTGCGCTGCAATGAACATTGGAGGCGGGTGACTGGTGGTGGTCTATTTCTTACCTCTTCTGGGTATATGCCCAGTAGAGGGATAGCTGGGTCATAAGGTGGATCAATTTCTATTTGCTTTAAACATTGCCAGATCATTGTCCACATAGCCTGTATGCATCTATGCGACCACCAGCAGTGGAGGAGAGTTCCTGTCTCAACACATCCCCTTCAACATTTGTGACTCTCTGATTTTCTGATTTGGACTCTCCTCAAGGGTGTTAGGTAGTATTTCATAATTGTTTTAATTTGCATTTCTCTCATGGCTAATGATCGGGAGCATGTTCTCATACATTGATTGGCTGCTTGGGTCTCCTCCCTAGTGAAATTTCTTTTCAGGTCGTTTGCCAATTTCCTCAGAAATATGCTTCTCCTTTTTTGCAGGTTAGGAAGGCATTATAGATTTTAGTAATAAACCCTTTGCCTATTGTGCCATTGCTAAAAATCCTCTCCTACTCTGTAGGTTCGCTTGTCACTCTTTTGACGTAAACAGGTGTTTTATCGTTATGATATCCCATTTGTTGATTTTAGGTTCAACTGTGTGTGTACCCTTCCCTATTGCAGTTAACCTATGTATTCCCTGAGCCAAGGTTCTTAGGTTTGTCCTGATGTCTTCATTGATGGTCCTGATAGTTTGGGGTTTTACTTCTAGGTCTGTGATCCACCTTGAGTTTATTCTTGTGCATGAGGTGAGGTAAGGGTCTAGTTCATTTTTCTACAGGTGGATAGTCATTGTTTCCAGTGCTGCTTATTAGGGATCCTCCACCTCCTACTTGATGCTTTGAGGGCCCTTGTCAAAGATCAGTTGTCTATATGCTGATGGTTTTATTTCTGAGTTTTCCGTTCTTTTCCGTTTGTCTGGGTATCTGTCATTATTCTAGTACCATGCTGTTTTAACCACTGTGGCGCTATAGCAGGTGATAAATCAGGTAAGGCAAGCCCTCTGACTTTGTCATTCTTCTTGAGGAGTTCTCTGCTAATACATTCCCTCTCCATATGAAATTGGTGATCAATTTTTCCAGTTCTTTGAAGAAGTTTATTGGTATCTGAATCAGGATAGTGTTAAACTTATATAGTGCCTTGAGTAAGATTGACATCTTTACTTTATTGAGTCTTCTGCTCCATGAGCATGGGATGTTCTTCCATTTGTGGAGGTTGCTTTTGGTTTCCTGTTGTAGGGTTCTATAGTTTTCCTTCTATACATATTTTGTTTTTTGGGGGTAGATATATCCCTAGATATATCAATTTGTTCTTGGCTATTGCGAAGGTTATTACCTTCTTGATCTCTTCTTCCATAGTCTTGTCCAATGTATATTGCAAACCAATAAACTTCTGTTTGTCGATTTCATATCCTGTCACTTTTACATATTCATTTATCACTGCCAGTACTCCAGTTGTGAGCTTTTGAGTTTTCAATTTGTAGAATCATATTGTCTGCAAATAGCAATAGTTTAACCTCCTCCTCTCCTAGGGGTACTTTCTGATGTGCATCATATGAAGTCAGGCTTATAAATCAACCTTCATTTTTGGTTTTCAAATTTCTACACAATCATTTTGCACAAGCTCAGGGTCTTCATCTTCCAAATGTTTTTCAGAAGGCACTGATATTACAGCATATGTGCTGGATTTTTCATCATTGATTTTATTCTATCTGCACTGAAAGTTTAACTCATCATCAACTTGTTAAGACATTTTATTTGGTGTGTTAGACCAGGTTGACTAGAGATACAAATTCATTGACATTCATATATGTGTGAGAGAAATTTATCCCCCAAATTAATTATGCAACAATGAAATATCCCAGCTCAGTCTAGATGAAGTCCATAAATTTGATATTAGCCCATGAATTCCTCTTCAGACTCATGTAGCACATGCAACGATGCAGGATGCAGAAGATTGCAGACCAGTGGGTGCTAAGTCCAGTGGATCCAATGGCAGTGGGCACCTCTCCAAGGCTCTGGCTGCCTTCAGTGTGGCTACATGTGGCTTGTCAACAGGAATGTGAAGCAAAGAGAGAGAATGACACACCTCTTCTGATGGAAGAATAAGGAGAAAGGGGGTTCCTAGAATTCTCAGGAGGAGGCCACACTCACAAGGAGGGATCATCAGGCTGTGACCTGATTGACAGGCTAGATACCACCCCTTCATTTTTTTAAATCAAATTGACACAAGATTATGTAATTGCCACCATTGTTATGTCATCAATTCCTAGAGCCTTCATTGTGAACAATGCTTTCAGTGCTGCTTGGACTTCTTCCTTCGGTACCATTGGTTCTTCATCATATGGGACCTCCTGAAATTATGAAATGTCAAACACTTCTTTTGGGTACAACATCTCTTTACCTTCTCTTAATGCTTCCTGCACCATTCAGTATTTTTCCATTATTTATCTCTTTTTCATTAGTGACAACTTCCAGTTTCCTTAGATTCCTACTTTGTACATACCAAGTTGTGATTAATTGTTGTTTGCAGCTGTTTCTCTCCGTTTGATTCATGCCCCATCAGCAAATGGAGGTCCTAAAGGCTTTACTCCCACATGTCACTATGGTTGACTCTATATTGAGACTATGGTGCCATCTCCTTATCTGGATTTAGACTATAGAACTATGGGACGGAGTGACAGCTCTGTCCTGTGGAGGCAAAGGCCAAGGGAAACTAAGAACTGAAGACTTAGCTACCATGTGGCTGAGAGGCTGAGAGAAACTTGTTGCTGGCTGTGGAGAACAACGGCTATACTTTATTGTTGGCTGATCCAGACTTGTGGTGACCTATTAACTTCCCTAATAAATCCCCTTAATAGTGAGTAATGTCTGTGGGTTCTGTTAGGTCATTGCACCAAATTATCAAACCCAGGATAGATTCAGAGTAGAATGGGAGTGGCTGAGTTCAGAGCAGTAAAACAGAATGGAGTATGGAGTCTGAACCCCTGTTTATGGCAATAGGGAAGCTAGAGGAAGTCAGATATAGGCCGCTTGCCATTAATTATGACAGCCAACATTTATGACAACTGACAAGCCCATTTCTGAGAGGATATGTCTGCCTCCACCTTCTGATCACAGAGACACTTTTATACACATTTTGTTTGAAATCAACTTGTGCATATGTAAACTGGAATCCTAGCAGCAATATAGCTGTAAGAGATTTAAGGGTTGAGTCACCAAAAGAGAGACAGTTGATGATTTCCATATTGGTTCCAATCAGGCTTAACTAATTGGGTTCAAGATATGTCTATTTCTGTAATTCTTTTTTTTTTAAATTGAATGCCCTCCAGTAGGAGAGTAGTACACAGCGAGCAGTATCATAGAAGGGATGGTTTCAACATATACAGAGACTCTGTGATACGGTCTCCACTAGCAATGTCACTAAGCACTAGCATGTAGCAACACATTAAGTAACCTAATCTGAAAAAATATAGGAACTAACTTTGCCCCCACTACATGTGCTTCAGGCAATAAACCTCATAAGGTTCAATGAAATAGTGCTGGGGAAAAAAAAAGAACTGAAAAAGTAATTTTATTGTATTCACTGCTCGGAGAGAAAAAAAATTGGTGATAACAAGAACTAAGAGCAGAGTTTGCAGAGGGTAAAAATGTCAGCAAGAAATGATAATCGTAGTGACACTCCAAAATAGTTTAAGTGACCAAACAGAACTAGAAAAATGCTTTTGTTTATCGTACAGAGCAATTATGGTTCAAAAGTATTTCTCCTATCCCCCTGTACTGTATGTCTTTCTTCTTTTACTGTGTAGTTAACTAATGAAAATTCCTTTTGACGTTGGAGCTCAGGAGCGATCAGGATGAATATATATTTAGAGTGTTTTGAAGTGACTATTGATGTATGGACTAGTGTTGTTTGTGGATGTAGATTTAGAAATTGGGATGAGGGAGAGTGTCAGTGGGCCAGGAAGAAAAGACATTCAGGAGAATAAATTATCTAGAAAAATAAGTAAAAGAGAAAGAATCCAAACCAGTTTACTGCTAGTGACCAAGAGGTGATTGTTCTTCAAAGCTTTACATCCTGCTGCTGTATAGTTCTTATTGTTCGCGATTCTCAGAGGTCATCTCTCCTCACCATGTCGAGTTTTGCCTCTACAGGCATTTAAGAATGAGCAAGCTGTATCACATCTCACGCTCAAAAACTAAGATTATATACCTCACAACGGCTATTTGTTGATTCAGAAGCAAAATAAATGCATAGTGAAAACTATTGTTTCAAATAACCAACATATACTTAACTTTATGAATATAATTTTGCAAATATTTATAAATAATGCCTTTTAAAAGCTTTAGGATTAGGCATTCAGCATAATTGTATGTCCATTAACAAATATTAGTCCTGTTGATTTTTTTTTGGCTTTGAAACGAAAAGGATAAGCAACATTAAAAGGAAGCAACTGAAATCCCAGTGGTATTCTTTTAATGAAGACTATTTCACTCTACTTAAATCTAGTGGTTAAGTCTTACTTCAGGCTCCCTTTTCCAAGAAGGGCTCCTCCTGCCTTTTTGCACTGGTGGGCGAAGTAGAGGTTGGAAGTTAAACTGAACACAGAAAGGAACATGTAATAAAATTACAAAGAAACAAACAAACAGGGAAATACTTACCCCATAGGACAGCGAACTTACATTTATGCCCATACACATCCAGGCATATACATCCTACATAATTAATTTTCCAGAAACAATAGGGCCTTAGCTATTTCTGCAGGGCTTTATGGCCAATTGGAAGGAACCTCTGAAATGTCCGCATTACCTCTTTTATGGCTTTGACAATTGAATGAGGATGAGAGTTGAATTAACTTGAAATAATATTCAGGAATTCTTAAAATTCTTTTCTTCCCCATTCCACTGTGACTCATGGGATTTAATATCAAATGCAGCCTAAAAAGAGGGAAATATATTTTTAAAGGCAGTTTCCACTTTTTTCAGAAACAAATTCAAAGGGATAAGGATTTCTATAATTTATTATTAAATGACAGTACCCAAGACTTAATGCTTCAATGCTTCCATTGGTTTGGTCGATTTCTGGTTGCTCAATGATGGACATCTTTACTAGATTCTGATGTACAGCATGTATGTTTACCTCACAGGGACCTTTCATGGAAAGAGTGGTTTGACACCGAAGGGGACAGAGAGCTAGGACCTCATCCAGTTAAAAGAAAAGGTCACATTGCCTCATTTGAGCTTGCTTGCTAATGAAGTTAGTCAACCTGTGTGGCAGAATTTGATATCAGACTTGCTTTCATTATCGCCTGGTAGAGAGGCAGTAGGTGAGGGGCTAATGAAAGTATGTCAATCTCTTCAGGAATTAGCGTTATTTACCAAAGTGAACCTAGAGTTGTGCAAAACCAAAATATTGTTGTTATTAGGTGCCATTAAGTCAATAAACCTCATAGTGATCCTATGTACAACAGAATGAAATTCTGCCCAGACCTGCACCATTCCACCCATAGTTTCTGTGTGTGAACCTAGTGTTGCAGCCATGTGTCAGTCCATCTTGTCGAGGGCCTTCCTCTCTTTCGCTGCCCTTCGACATTCCAAAGCATGGCATTCTTCTACGGCATCTGGGATCTCCTGAGAGCATGTCCAAAGTACACGAGACGAAGTCACTCCATCCGTGTCTCTAATGAGCATTCTGGCTGTACTTCTGACAAGACAGATTTCTGGGGGTGGGAAGTCTGTATCACCTTCAATGTTCTTTGCCAGCACCGTTATTCAAATGGCTCACTCCTTCTTCAGCCCCCCTCATTCAGTGCCTACCTTTTACATGCATATGAGGAAATGGAAAGTACCATGACTTAGGGCAGGTACACCTTCATCTGTAACACCTTTGCTTTTCAGCACCTTAAAGAGGTGGAGCGCAGCCGATTTCCCTAATGCAATGCATTGTTTGATGTCTTGACTGATACTTCCTCACTGGTCCAGTTGTGAGGATTTGGGCCTTCTTTACATTAGGTTGTACTCCACACTGAATTATGGATTCAACCCCCAGCTTCATCTGCAAGTGCTTCAAGTCCTCCTCACTGGAAGCAAGCCAGCCGGTGTCATCTGCGTACCGCAGGTTGTTAAAAAGCCTTCCTCCAGTCCCGATGCTGCTCTCTCCTTCATCTGACTCAGCGTCTCTGGTTTGTGTCTGGGTCAATTTAGCACACAAGGGGCCTCAAAAAGCTTGTAGAAGAATTCCATTATCTTTTAACGTACTGTCCCCTAAGCCTTTGGGAGGACCTTCCTTGTCTCAAGAAATATTTTAACTTCCCGGGCCATGCTCCAGTCTTTCATGTGGCGCACAGCTCCGTGGCTCACAGGGGTGCGAGCTGAGAGGCTGGCAGTTTAAACACACCCAGAGGGCCTTTGAAAACAGACCTGGTGATCTGCTTCTGAAATCCACATGTTTGAGAATTCTATGGAGCAAGTCTACCCTGCACACATGGGCTCACCAGGAGGGGAGATCGAATCCAGGACAACCAGCAACAACAGTGGTTCACTACTGCACCTTATTTTTAAATCTTCAACATGCTAAGGCAGCACAAATAGCTTTTCATGGTCACTATGGGATTCCGTGCTAATGCAGGTCGCCAAGGGCAATCAAGGTAAAGGGTTGAGAGGGAAATCAGAAACACAGTGGGTCAGTCTTGGCTGTCCTTTGCTTAACCTTTGTGATGATTTATCCTGAAGGGCAAGTGGGGCTGGCGACCAAGGCTCTTCTGATTTAGTTGCAGGGAAGCATGCTACCTTTGGTCGATGTCTCCAAGGGGATGCTGTGTCCCCTTGGATGAGCTGCATGAATCAGGGGCAAGACAGAGTCTGACATCATTTCTGTGCCTCCTTCCCTTGGTGAGGCCGTGTGTGGTCTTCTGCAGAAGTAGAAGCAAGTCTGACGGAATGTGATTGAGCAGCTGGTTGAGGGCAGAGCAATGCCCGTGTGACTATGGTGTTTGGTTACTTCATTGTGTCCAACCCAGAGATCGGGGAACTGAAAGGCTGCTTTATCTTCAATGACTGATGGTGTCATGTAACAAGACATCTACTTCCCAATTTTCCTTTGGGGAATTGTCACATAGAGGTGGCTTAGTAATTCAGAGTAATGGGACAAGACAGTTGCTTTTGGAGAATTCAAGTGAAATTCAATAGCTCAATATCTTTGAAGTCCTGTGCGTAGCCAAGTTTTCCCTCTCGTCCACCCTTGGCATTCTCTTGGCAGCACTAGATGGGACCATAGTTGGCAGTCTGACAGTCGGGGCTGGCACCGTCAGGAGGCAGACACATTACGCTGGAGGAGATGGGCTAGTCAGGAAATCTGTCTATTCCTAGGCTGGGCAAGGACAGAGAGACCCCAGCTTTGAGGGAGAAGTCCTTCATAGCTGGCAAGTGGAAAGTAAGGCACTCAAATGTAAAAGGTGTTCTCTTTATAACTGTGTACACTTTATGATGCAGGTCAATGGATGTGGTGAGACAGGCTTCATTAAAGATAAAAGTAGGTGTCGGTTTGCACAGTTGAGGGTCTGTTCTGACATGTTCAGGGGGTGGGTCTGTAAGTTCTAGGAATGATCATGCTTCTTTTTCCTCTCTGTGTGATTCTAAATGGCCCAATTGATATCATCTGTGGCCATGTCTGGAATGTTACTGGGTTGGAGAACAATTACGGGGAACTCAGTTGTAGTGAACAAAGTCCTGATGATACTATGGCTTAGGCAATGAGCTGCAAACCCCAAGATCCAAAGTTCAAACCACCGGTCCTTTCCAGAGGGGAAGGTGAGGTTGTCTTCTTCCAAATATATTTTTAGTCTCAGAAACTCAGTGAGTCAGAATCAACTGCATGGTTGTGGGTTTGGGTTTCAGTAGTAGGTCTTTCTCTAATGGTGGCAACATTTTCATTTTATCTTTTGTGGTATCACAGAAGCACTTATTTTCAGTTGTAAGCAAATAGCTCATTGTGGTCTCCTTTCTGGTGAGACACATGAGATGTTCCGCTTTAACCTGGCCTCCTGGGAGGCAACTTCAGCAGGTTCTTAGCACACAAGGGGCTTCTGTAAAGCTCCTGAAACACAGAATGGAGAGATCCTGGATTTTTTTCATGGGTTTTTTGAAGTCTCTGTGTATGTGGAAGTGTGCATATTTGGGTGTTTGTGACTGCAGTACTGCCTTTAGTGTTTTTACTAATGAGGGCTTTTGCCACGAATAAATGGCAATTATTTGATGTTAGTATCATCTGGCAAGTTCTGAAGGGAGAAAGGAACTTTATTTAAGTGCTGACACCAACAGAAAAAAGGAAGGGCCAAGCAAGAGAGCCAACTGAGGTTACCTTCCAAGCCCTAGGCCTTGAATTAAAATATAGTCAATGAAGGATGTTTCTAGATAGGGAATATAAAGCTCAAGCGAGTTTGTCTTTAAGTGAAAACTCTTGAAGAAAACACAATATAGAACCCAGTACTAGAGAACTAAAATCCACAGGATTCTCAATGGTCGATTTTCTCTACGTAGATCACCCGTCCTTCGAGGTGCCTTTGGATTGACTCAAACCTTCAGCCTTTCTAGGAATTTAGCAGCAAAGCATGTTCACCATGTGTGCCACCAGGAACTCCAAGGTGAATTCTAAGAGGGATCTCATACATTTACAGGTCGTCACAGTTCCTTCCTTCCATCATTCAATACATAGCTATTTATTGATTGTGTGTCAGCAGATATTTATTAGGTTCTGAGTGCACAGTGGTTACGAGTTGGACTGCGAATTGCGAGGTTAGCAGATTTGAAATCACGGGGCACTTGGAGGGAGAACGATGGGCCTTCTACGACCACCACGAGTGAGAGTCCTGGAAACTCACAGAGTTTCTCCCCTGCCCTATTGGGGGGCTGTAAATTGACATCCACTTGACAGCAGTGAGTTTGGTTCAGTCTTGGTTTGGAATGATCAAGAATGAATGGAGGTTATCTTATGCTGCAAGAAGAGAGAACAAACAAGTAAACATCAGAATAGACAATTTCCTCTCCGACTGGGTGAGAAATATGAGAATCGTGATTTGGTAGAAACTTAAATGACTTGTGAGCGGCACTCTGAGGGCTGTTTTGGAGAGGGAGAGAGAGAGTGCAGATGAGATTCCCAGAGAACGAGGGGTTGCTGAGCAGGGTCACGTCTTAGAAGACTTTACTCTGCGCTCGTTAGGAAACCTTAGAAGGTTTTAACCTTGTACGTGATGTCATCTAATGTATGATGCTTACAGCTTACTTAAGTGCATCTTCTCTTTCATAATTCACTGACTGCATCACGTCTGGTAGAAAATCTTTGTACTCTTCTCAAAAGTATTGACATTCTCATAAAGCCATAATGATCCTAGGACCTCGAGTTGCCAGTTTGTCATGCTATGTGCCCAGTGCCCAGAGAAGGACCACCTAAGGCGGCGGTCAAGTGATATATTCACCCGAGAGTTCAACACTGATCAAAACGAGTGTCAGTAAAATGAGAAGTCAAGAACATAGTGACTCGCAGAGGATTTCTTTGGGAAGCACCTATTTTCTGGTATCAGGATTTGAGCGGTGTGAGCAATCTGTGTTTCCGGTATTTATCTCTTATTCGAGGCAGTGGCTTCATGGTCAAGTGCTTGCCAGTCCTAAGGGAGACCTGAGCTTGAATCCTGGTCAATGGACCTTAAGTGAGGCTTCAAGGTGGCCGTGATGCTGAACAGCTTCCAACGGAGCTTCCAGACCACGGTAGATTAGGAAGCAACACCTGGTGATTTACTTTTGAAGATCAGCCAATGAAACCCCCACGGATGACAATGGTCTGATCATTAGCTTTGCCTGGAGATGACCCAGGTGCATGATGTTGCCATGAGTTGGAGCCTGACAATATAGCGCAAAGGGCCAGTGTAGGGCCCCTGAGAAAGGCTACCAGGGACTGATGCGCATCTTTGCCATTACATCAAACCTCCCAATAAGTGTCAGGTGCCCCATCAGAAGAGCCCCTGATAGGATTGTGCAAGGATTGTGCATAGGATCTTTCCCAATATAATGGGATTCTCAAGTGAAGGTCAGCTATTGTTGGTTTTGCTGAAGAAACCCCATTGGAAGTAGATTCTCAAATTTTATACATGAGGAATTGGGTAGTTGATTTTGTCATTTAGAAGCCAGAATGGGCAGGACTGCAAGGCTGGACAATGGGGTTTGGGGAGGTGGCACTCCATCCAGGGGGGAGCTTAGAGAAAGGGCAGAGGTGTCTGGAGGGGCTAGAGTTGTTGCAGGAGGAGAGTTGCAAGCTTGAGGGGAGTTGCTAGCTTGAAGGTCGCAGAAGGAAACAGGAACCAATGCACACGAGTTCACCTTGTCAGTCAAAGAAAAGGAGCCACAGCAGAAAAAGCTGCAAATAAAACGACCGAGTCGGTAATAAATCTAAGGGGGAAACTCTAAATGCCGTGGGTATGAAACTGCTTTGGACGTTGCTCTTTAGATATCATCTTAATGCCTTTGTAAGATCATTTTCAACTGAGTTCATGGAAGGACCTTTACACATGGGACATTGACATTTTAAATGTGGAAATTTAAAAGTGTAAGTCTCTAGGGAAATAGAAATCTGCAGCATCGTTTGTTTTATAAACAAATTTGCCAAATATACTATTCTACAAAATTCGAAATGTTTATTTTATCATTATAGATTTTATAATGGTTAGGTTCTGTGTTAACTTGATTGGGCCACGATTCGATTCTCAGTGGTTTGGCTGTTAAGACCTAGTCATTCCCCATGAAGTGATCTAACACAAGGTAATGGCCTCTATAATGGGATCTGCTGTGAACAGCTCATCAGCTGGAACATAATTAGCGTGAGATGCAACACCCCTAAGCAGGTCACAGTCCTGATGCAATCAACAAAAGGAAGTTTCCTTGGGGCTATGGCCTGCTTTCAATGTAAATGCCAGGGGAAAGTTTGCTTCCCTACTGGGCTTCACCTTTTTAAAGTCACAACTAGAGTGAACAATCAAATCTCTACCATTAGTAAGGATCGTAATCCTGTAATAGTGGCTCAGGAAACAGTTCCATTTTGAGACTGAAAATGTCATCATTGGCTGTCTTATAGTTGTTCTTCCCCCCCTAGGTAGCCACCGCAGGCGGAAGTAACGTACTTAGGGGAGTCATCTTTTGACCTGGATTATGTAGGATGGTTTTCACTATGTAGGATGGTTTCACTACATCACATGCACTTTGGTTCAACTTCAACATTACTCTTCTTGAGGAGAGTGACACTACTTGACACAGACTTTCCAAGGCAAGCAATACTTTATACAGAAGGAAGGGAGAAGAGACTAAGAAGACATCAGAGGGTTTGTGATTAAATTAACTGTAAGAAACACAAGGGACCCAGGACAGATAGGCCCCTCAGGACCAATAATGAGAGTAGTGATACCAGGAGGGGGAGGGGAAGGTTGGGCGAAGACTGATCACAATGATGAACATAGAATCCCCTCCCAAGGTGGGGGGGGATGAACAACAGAAAGGTGGGTGAAGGGAGACAGCAGTTGTAAGACATGAAAAAAAAATTATAAATTATCAAGGGTTCATGAAAGAGGGAGGGTGGAGAGGGAGGCAAATAAGCTGATGCTAAGGGTTCAAGTAGAAATAAAATGTTTGGAAATGATGATGGCAACAAATGTACAAATGTGCTGAACACAATGGATGGATGTATGGATTATGATAAAAGCTTAAGAGCACTCAATAAAATGATCAAAAAATAATAATAACTGAAAAATAAGAGTTATTTACTGTATGGTTTATAACATAAAAGTAATGATTGGGTGCACTTTTAGGGATTTAACAATAGAACCCCTAAATCTAATTATAATAATAACTTAATATGTTGGTTATTGGTTATTAATTATTCATACTGTGAAGAACTTTTCCATGAAGAACTTAAGTAGATGATTACTTATTCTTGACGATACTACTTCCATTAAGAAAGATCTGTGGCTGCATTATCTATAATAACCAAAGAAGTGAAACAGTAAAAAAAAGTCCACCCATATGGACTAAAACAAATGTAATATATATATATAATTCAGCCCCACATAAAAATAAATCCTGATAGATTTCACAGCATGATGGACCCTGAGTACAGGATTCTGAATAAAATAAGTAGTCACAAAAGGACAAATATGGACCCACTTATGTGAAATATAAAAAACAGGCAAGTGTACAGAAAGCAATGCTCATGAGTGGCTATGGAATGGGAAGTGAGGGAGGGGAAAGGAAGGCGCAATGCTTATGTGACACTTAGATTCTGTTAAGAGTGATGGAATGAACCAGGAATGATTAATGCAGGTGAGTGAAAAGGCTGAACATAATTAATATTGCTGAACCGCACAGGTGAAGATGGTAGACTTGCCAAAATATTTACTAACAGAGAGGTCATCTACAGAGTCAAAACAAAGGGAGCAGAACAACTATTAACATGTTGTTAAAACTTGTAGGTTTGGTTTACATTCTATTTATGTTTCTGCTGAACCCATAATTGATTTTTTTTTAACCTTTACATGTGACGGGATAAAAAACAACCCTGTGAGAAAAATCGGTTGAAAGCTCATTCCAGGTGATTCGGAGCTGCCGCTGCAGGAGGAGTTTTATATAGAAGACAGAACTTCATTCTTCATTCTGACCAAAGTCATGGAATGCACAGCTCACTGACTCAATTGTGTCTTTTCATGTATTAATTAATCTACTCACTTATTTGGCAAATATTTATTTATTTTTACTGCAATCTTAGACACAGTGTTTTTGTTAATTGCACCATCAATATAATTTACAACTGCACTTCAGAAGTAAGATAAAAATGAATCACATTTTAATTTCATTAAGCTGCCTCAGAGAATCGAGTCCATAATTGTGCTAAAGATCACCTGGAAAGCCTATGTTCAGGTGTCAGTCGCGAAGGTTTTGGAGGATGTCCAGAGATCTTTGAAGTTTGAAAGAAGGAAAACTGAAGATTCTGATACAAGGGGTCAATGATTTACTGTGAAAAACAGAAAGGGGAGTTCCATGAAAAGATATCCGCCTCCAAACATTTTTCTTAAATATTTGGGGTTTGAACGTTAACTTATCATAGTAAACAACAATAACAACAGCAAACCCCTACAGAAATGAGTAGGGAAGGGAGAGTCGTGTGGCACGGCCTGCAGAAATACGGTGTTGTTTCCTTTTTTGGAGGTGTGTAAGGAAAACTCATCACCGAGTTGTAGATGACGTCAGCCCTTCTTTCAGTTCTAGCACAGTTTGACACACTAACCCCTTTATTACGCAACCAACATGGTGAGACAATGTTTCTTTGCTTGAAGAGCTGATGATTGTCGGCTGGATATATCACAGGGAGAACGAAAATTAATAACGGCGCTTTTACCATTCTTCAGCATTAGAATCTAAATTTCAATCCTGGATTATCTATTTGGAAAGTCACACTTCTATCGGGAAACACAACTGTATTGTGAATTCATTCATCTCTCAGTAAGGAAGATGTACAGGGTGTCTGAGGCACGAGGAGATAACGCTCTCCTGTGTTAATGGGTCACATTCTTCCTGATGTCAGTTTTTCCCATGTCCCTCCGGTGAGAAAGTGAAAGCATGGTCGAGGCAATGATTTTGAATCATATGCTAAGTACATTCTATAAGTATATATAACTAAGCAATACTCAAATTCATGAATCTCCATTCCAATTTACTAAATCTTAGCTGAGGTCTAAGGATTTTCATTTGAACAGACCCCAGGGTACTTTTGATATTGGTGGTTTGTGTTTTATAACTTTGAGAGATTACTTCTTAAAGGACTTTAGTAAAATGAAGTAGGGGTAGTTAATTTTGAGAGTCCTCTTTTTGAAAACACTTGGAGAACTTATTTTGAGTCCTAATTAAGGGGACTCCTTTAACCGTGTGAAAGAAATATTGCAAGCGTTTCCAAATATAGATTTCACATTTGATTGGCCACCGGGAACAAGTCTGTCACTGTAATTTTCCTTTGGAAAGCTATGCGTTGACAGCTTGATCTTCGGCAATACTACAAATTTCCAAGCTATCCAAACCTTAATGGTGGGAGATCCAAAGGCGTAATAGAGCATCTTGACAATGACCAATGATATCTTCCCCATTGCAAGCCCAGTTCTAAGCTTATTACATGAGTCAGCTTCTTGGTTCTTAAAATTGTAAAGTTGGTGGCACCAAGTCAACTCTGACCCATAGCCACTGACACTACCTGGTCCTTAGACATCTTCAGGAGTATTCCTCTCCTTGAGCCAGTTGTTGCAGCCACTGTGTCAGTCCATATCACTGAAGGTCTACCTCTTTTTTGTAGCTCATCTGCTTTACAAAGCATGAGGACGTTCTCCAGGGACTTGTCTCTTCTGACAACATGTCCACATATGTAAGACAAAGTCTCTCCATCCTGGCCTTCAAGGATTACTCTCGCCGAACTTCATCCAAGACAGATTTGTTTGTTCTTTTGGCAGTACCCAGGACTTCCCGTACTTTTCCACCAGAACCACAATGATTAAGTAGGTGCTATTATTTCTCTCACTTTACAGTTGGGGGCAAAAGAAGAAGTAAAAAAATAAGTAATTTATAGCTTATAAATTATAATCTCTTGTAGTTTTGAGAAACCTAACCAGGATTTGAACCTGAGCAGTTTGATTTGGGAGCTGGGCCTTAAAACTTTATAATACCATCAATAAAGGGCTGGTTCTCTAGAAAGTTTAATATGCTTACACCAGAGAATTTCTTCTAGTAAGATGAAATCCTACAGAGGCAAAGTCATGTATGGCAGTCCATTTAGAGACTTTTGATCTATAATTCTTCAGATTTCTAGAGAAGATGTTCATGATAGTAAGCTGAAAGCAATGGCAAAGGCATTTACTAAAGTAATTTTCTTGAACATTAGCTCTAGGAAGTAATACGTATCATCTCATTTGTCTGAGTGTTTAACACCTTTTGGGGTCTTTTGAGAAAAAGCCCTGTGGTGCAGTTACTTAAAGTGCTCTGTTGCCAGCCAGAAGGTTGACAGTTCAAACGCAATGCTGCTCCGAAGGCGAAAGACATGGTAATCTTTAGCCATGACTACAGTGCTCAAAACTCAGTGTGAGAAATTCTCTGCCCTCTAAAGTTGTCATGATGGAGAACGGATTTCACAGCAATGATTCAGCAATGATACAGTTTGGTTTAGAGAACAAGACAACTTCTGCTTCAGGTCAGAGGTAGGTGATGGGGAGGGAGGAGTGGGGAGAAAAGCTAGAGTTCTAGTTAAGAAGGTAGAAATAGGAGGCCAATGTGTCTTTGATTAAAGCTGAGACTTCCTCCCTTTCCTGTTCTCATTCCTCCCTTCTCGCTCTCCCTCCTCCTTCCTTTCTTTATTTTCCAGCTCTCACATATGTGTGAGTGATGTGCTCTGTGGAACAACGATTACATAAGTATTGCTCGGACCTAAACAAATGGTATGTCATGGGGCCAAATTAAAGTTTGTTTTAACTCCGCACAACACTAATATGAGCACAAGGTAACCCACATTTACGTTTTAAAAATCCGTTCCTTTTTGCACAGAAAGGCTAAACGAGTATGGAGAACACGACTGTGAAACAGTTACAGAATTGATTTTACATAAATGCCCCTGCTGCCTATCCAAGGCGTTTGTTTTGTATGTTAAGCAAAGTGGAAGTGGTTGATTAGAGATTTAAAAGAAGCATCGTGTGACTTTCAGAGTGAAGGGAACCCACAAGTCATTACTCATCCAGTTTATGCAATAAACCATCTGTATAAAGAACTTTCCACTTCTTCCCCAAAGCAAGCTACACTTAGCTTAGGTTGGTTTGTGTGCTTACCTAATTCCTGTTGTTTGGGTGTCTGCATTGAATCCATGATGTCAATTGGGGACTTATCTGACACCAAGTTGTCAGCTATAGGAAAACAGTCTCTGAACAAAGGCAGCATGAGTTTCATACAGGGAAGAGGAAGTGGCAAAGAACATCAGAATGTCAACATGTGGTCAGAGAGCGCACCTTCGTGTCATGAGAGCATCTACAACATTCTCCAATACAAAGGTGTGCACCTGTCATTTGCTCTTTGTTCCTGTAAAGATCCTGGCCTTTAAGGCAAACATACTCATAAGGATATGCAAAACAAAACAAAGCAAAATATAACGCATCATCCAGCTGTCATGATGCCAACTTTTCTATTCTTAGCACATATTTGACTTGCAATCCTTTTATTTCACCATCAACCTGGGAGCAAAAGGGAATCCTATGGAGATTTTCCCCATCGACTTTCCATTTTGCCGCAGCGTTTGAAGACTTTTTGTACAAAAACAAAACAAATGTAAGGCTTTCCGACGCAGAATATCAATTTTTTAGCAAATGTTTTGCGAAAAGAAGTTTATTTTAACCAAAAGTGGAATAGCAAAGTTGAAAAAAATGGTGGTAATTTGATAGAAAGAAGCCAACAATAGCCATTTGAGGACAAAGGTCTCTTAAATTCTTTTATTTAGTATGTTTCTATGCTTTCAATTTACCTGTCTTTAAGGGTCTTACATATCTATCACAGGGACTATATTTACAGGGACTGGGAGTTTAAAAAAGAGGGAGATTTTTTGTTAAATATTGGCACTTTCCGCCAAAGTTCCATTTCTGATATTTGAATGCTTTTCTGTTTAAATCTGTTCCAGACACAACACTGCCCTGTATTATCATCCCTCCTCTTCTTTGCTATCTTCTCTCCCTTGGCTGACTTCTCCCTAGTCTGGGCATTTGATCCCTGTCTCAGAGGTTCTCTTCCTGGTCAGTTACTCAGCTTGCTCTTACAACAATGGCTTTTACTGTTCAGAAAGGAAGAAATTAGAAATAGGAAGCAAATTATTATGGGTTACCATGGCACCCAAAGCAGAAAATCCACTTCATAGTTCAAAAGTTTTAATTTTTTTCTGTCTATCCCATCAGTTTGTAACCAATTGGATCTTGATTTAAACTAGGGCGCTGGCAAACTGTGGCTAGTGGGTCAAATTCCTCTAAGAATTATGAGACCTTAGAGTGAAGAACCATTTTCACAGTTTCAATAGGTTGAAAATAAAATGAAAGAATTATGCTTCATGACACAACACTAACATCACATTTAAATTTTAGTGTCTATAAGTAAAGTTTTATTGAAACTCAGCCACATTCCTTTTTTTTTTTAGCCTATTGTTTAAAAATGCTTCTTGCAAAACAATGGTAGATTTGATGCACTGAGCTTGAAAGATTTAATGACTGGTTCTTTACAAGGAAAAGAACACCCCAAATTTTAAATGTATATATTACGTACACCCAAAATTTTAAATGTATATATTAATTAGCCAATAGCCCATTACAAAGCAATATTTTTAAGGGCAGAACTGATAATGTTATCATTATTATAGTTTCAGCAATAAGGAGGAAGATCCTTGGGAATGACAACATGGAATGACAACATGGAATGACAACATGGACTGACAACATGGAGTGACAGTGGCTGCCAACAACAGGCCCAGACCCAATTGCAAGGGTGGTGCAGCACCAGCCCGTGCTTTCTTTGTTGAACACACGGTCAGTCTGACTTGGAACCTACTGACAGCTTCGAACAATGACAACAGTGGAGAGCGTTGTGACTGGCTTGTAGAAGTGACTCAATAAGTATTTGTTGCCAAGACTTTCAGTGATCCCATTTATTTTCAACTTTTAAAAAAACATTTTATTAGGGGCTCATAAAACTCTTATCACAATCCATGCATCAATTGTAGAAAGCACATCTGTACATTCTTTGCCCTAATCATCTTCAAAGCATTTGCTCTCCACTTCAGCCCTTTGCATCATATTTTCAGCTGTCATAAGCACGCCTATGGCATAGCATCTCTATTTGGAAGCCATGCTAATCGACAAGAGGACTTTTGCTTTCTTTCTAGCCTTTTCTCTTTCTTGAACATGTATGCACATTATGGAATGTATACATGTAATCAGATTAAATTAATTTTTAACTGGCCAGTAAAATTCACAGTATATGAAGTTTTCTATATGGGGGGAGGGTTTTTTTTAAGACAATGAATTCTTCTCAGAAGTGGTGTATTGGTTATTTATTGCTGTATAAAAACTACCCAAATTTGATGGCTCAAGAAACCGCAGAACATTATACCTCACAATCTTGTTGGTTAGAATTCAAGCAGGACATAGCTAGGTCTTTATGACATCCTGATCTTCATGACAACCAGTTGGTGGTATTCAGTTGGTGGCATTTTGCTCTGGTGGGTCTAAGAAGGCTTGTCCACACGCCTGATGGTTTGCGGAATGTCTGAGATGGTTCCCGCACTTTTCCAGGTTCACTCAGAGCCTCTGCATAGAGTCTATTCAGCAGGTTGGTCACTCCCAATATGACGGTTCAGAACACTTAGAGTCTGAGTCAGAAACTACCAACTTCCTTAGATCCAAGAGCAGAGGCAGGACAATATCATTTCTCACACTATATTCACCAAAGTCGTTACCAGCCAATCCAGCTTCTGTGAAAGTGAAATAGAGCCCACGTGAATGCAACCGTGTCAAAGATTTCTCCATCAGCTTTCAACAGTCGCTACTTCTAATTGGATTTTCACTTTATTCTTCTAGTTAAATAGGACAGCTCCTTTCCCCGGAAGTTCGAATACAGAGACTGTTGGTAGAGTGTTGCCTACTGAAGCGATGTTTGGATTCCTTAAGAAAAAAGGGCTCCTTCTCCAAAACCAGTCCCCAAATCACAGGGATCACCGTGATCCATCCTCTTGGGTTCTGCGAGCAGCTAACCCCACGAGCTAGGGAAATGTGCATGTTCCAACGACCCACGTGTTCACCACAGTTACAGCCAAGGGAGAGCTTCCGGCCCTCCTGTCTCCTCGGGGCTGGTGTGCTCACTGTGCTGTGTGTCCTCTGCTCCCGGCCGGAAGCCACACCAGCTGCCTTGCTCTGTGTCACGCGCAGGCTTCGGTCCTTCCTTTTTCTGACTGCTCCGCTGACTGGTAACCCCATTGCACATTTCCTCTGCGGGTCCTGCTGTAGCTGCTCCGTTAACACCCAGTGGCTCCAGGGCGCTGGCACTGAGCGATGGCTTCCAGAACTTCCTGTTCTCTAGAAAACGCCCAACAGAGTGTGGGGAAACACTTGGCTGAAAACTTCGCGTGGGCAATGCAAACAAAGAAAAAGGAAAGTATTTTGACACGTCAGAGGGTCGCCGCCTGATGAAGCAGCGCTCACCACTGAGGCCAGACTTGGCAGAGGAGGGGCTTGTGGCTCAGGGAGTGGGCGCAGCTTAGTCTGCAGGTTTGAAACTCCTCTGGGCTCACACCTTGTGGAAAGCCCTTCCTGCCACTAGCAATGGACCCTACGCCATCCTTATGATGTACTATGCCTGGATATTGTGCAAACGTTAGAAGGAGGCTTGAATAATAGCGGAGAGCTAAACCATCAGCGACGACTCTCCTTCAGAGACTTGGGCATACACGAGAAGACCTCGTCAAGAGGAAACTAGTGTTTGTGGTGAGGTGATTTCCCTTAAAGCATCCTTTGCCCTTTTCCCGCTCACGGGAAACATCTTCTTGATGTTTGTTTTTCATAGTTCCTAAATTCTGTTTCCCTGCTCTCGGTGGGGTCTCTTCACTAACACACATCTGGGTCATTTGTAACCACTATCCTGTAGTTAGGAGACTTTGGAAATTCCCCTGACATCTTATCTAGCCAGATTGGTCTCTAGTTGCCTGCCCACTAATTTCACACTCCTAATCCCCATAATCTGGCTGGGAATTTATGACTTATTTTGGCACACATATCAAGGATTGATATGGTAGCATACTGTAAGGATCAGAAATGAAGATTTCCCGTGGGACAGTGACCAGCAATTGCAACAGGGCAGAGCAATTCAGTGAATTTAGATATTGAAGAGTAATTAAATTTCTCTAGAGTAGAGGAAGGTTCTGGAAAGTTGTTTGTTATTTTTAACCCCCCAGGGTTATAAGTGGGCTTTGGATCTATTCAGAAGCATGAGCCCCTCTCCCCCCAATTTATCCTGGCTGTTCAAGAATCACCGATGAGGTGGTGTTAAGATATCAGTCCTCAGACTTCAAATATAGCCCACCCCAGTGCTGTCCAAAAACATTTTGGGGATTTGACCATGTGTAGATTTATTCTGATTTTTAACTGGAAATTTTATTTAAGCATCGATTCTGGTTTTGTGGTTATAGAATGGGAAGGAAATCAAAATTTAAAACTTTTGAGTATATGCTAGGTGACAGCAACAGACAGGTTTTATTCAGCACTTTCGGAAATGAAACTGAAAACAAAAACAAAAACAAAAACCACACACAAAAAACCATGCCCACTGCCATAGAGCCTGACTCATAGAAACCCTCTCGGTCAGAGTAGAGCTGCCCCTATGGGTTTCTGAGACTGTAACTCTTTAGGGGCAGACAGCCTCCTCCTTCTCCCATTGATGGTTGCTGATTTCAAACTGCTGACCTTATGGTTAACCAGATACTTGCTATG